>NW_019385487.1:269366-281290 GCF_000671375.1 Centruroides sculpturatus | reverse complement strand
TCTCCCGGAATGTATGAAAAGACGAAAGAAAAACAACTATTGGACGGAGGCAGTAGGAAAAACCCAAAGACAACCCCCTTTATAAATAGGGGGGGTCGATGCGTCAAAAAGTCAGTCTCCGGAGTTTGGTTTGAACTGTGGATTTACGTGAACGGATTAGCCGCTACCCGGAACTGTTCGAATCGTCGCCTAAAGAAATATCAACGTTCGAAAGAACTTTGTTCCACACAGAGACTCGAAGACTAAACGACTATTTGCCAACTTATATCAAGGTATTTATCCTCGCGCGAATTAAATGTGAACTCTTTCTCATAAATACAGGTAATTGGGAGAGAAGTAGATATGTTAACTGAATCGATTGTATATAGCTTAAATAGGACAATAAACGGACATTATGTATAGATTATGTAGAGTGTAATCCCTCTGATTCTCTCTTTACGCCTCCACCTCGGAACTAATAGTCCACATACGCGACTGTTCGCGCGTAAATTCGAACGTAACGGTCTCTGTGTCTACCCAGAAGACACAGTGGTGTCAGTCCTGATAAATTTGTCATTGCCGTCTTCGCCGACGAAATGTCGACCCTTTGGTCCTGTGGTGCCAAAGCATAGAGGGGGGCCCTTCGGCATTGTCACACAGAGATTCCACTCCGCCACTAATATTCGAATATACAATAGCAATCTTATTTTTTTTTCCACGTGTAGTATAGAAATTTGTAATAAGATACATAATGCTGTTATAATGAAATATTGTACGATTACTTTCGTATAATTAAAATTAGTATGTATTTATTTTTTAGAAAATACAAGGGAAGCGGCTAATACAAGCGAAAATACAAGGGACAAAGCGAAAAATACAAGGGAAGCCGCTTCTAATGACAGCACACCACTGGTGGAGAAAGTTGGTGCTTTGTAGGACTGTAGTTTCCTTTTGCCTGTTGCTCAGTCGTTTTAGATTATAAGCTTAAAAACATATATATAGTGTACGTTAAAGTATGTAGTTGTCCGTCGAAGCGATTAAAGCTAAGTATCATTTAAGCTATCCATATTCTATAGTATAGGACAGGGGTGGCCAACAGTTTTTGCCCCCGGGCCAGATTGGAAAGAAAACTTTTTCCACAGGCCGAACCAGAGGCTGCCCTAGGAAGATTTTGAGGTGGTGCGAGATCTCATTGTAGTTCACCCCGTAGTAACTGAATTGTAGTAGAGATTACAGATACATTTTCTACATTATCATGCTTTGTCAACATTCTACGCTGTACTTAAGAGATTTGTAATGAAGGATTAACTCTAAACGCACAGTGAGTTGGTGACCTGGTTTTTTTATTTTTAGGCGTCAGAACTTTTCATCGAGCTATTCGAACTTCAATACCTAATATTGAAAAATTGATCGCGGGCCACATAAATTCATTAAATGGGCCGGGTTGGCCATGCCTGGTATAGGATATGAAAAATTAACGAATGTAATCCCTGTGCATGTGAATTTCCAAATGAAATGTGAATGTAAGTAGAGTACTTTACATTTCTAGATATTTTTACATTTATGTTGTGAGAAAAAAATCAAGACCATTTCGAAATTCTAATGTCGAAAGTAAAATTCACAAATTGGAAATACAAGCCATAACAGATTTTATTGCATTTGGACTGTCAAATATCTTCTGGACGCATTGAAGGAGTAGTTTTATCACCATTACCCGGTATTTAAATGTAATTGAGATTAATATAATAAAAGCTACGACGTAATTTCAAAACTAATGGCAATTCTACAGTAACAATAAAAACAAATTGAAGAAGCCAACCTTTTGTTTTTGAGTGTATTTATTATTAATTACTATAAAAGGACAATTAAAATAATGACGGTAATTAAAGTAGTTCTTCGTTTTATAAGTACGAAGAATCAACTAAATAAAAGTCTTTCATACAAAAACAGTTATTATTGTTTTTTGTATGAAAAATGATTTAAATTTTCGTTTTGCATTCATTTGATCAGAACTGTTAGAAAAATACAAATAGTTTCTATCACTTATAAGAAATACTATTTTAATTTTAACAGAATGTTACAAATTTTCACAGTTATATGTCAGTTCTGATATATGTAATTTTTTTCTTTCGAATTTACTTTTTAATTTTATTTAAAAAAATCGTATTTAAAACTACAAATATTAGTAAATGTAATGTGATTTTTTTCATATGAATATAACTAAACTTGATTTTTGGCGAATTTTTAAAATAATATAACCTGACTGACCTTGAATGACCTAAATGGCCCTTGGTCGTTAAGGAAAGTAGAAGAAAGTACGGCGGCGGTACTCCTGAGCAAGAGCGGGCGCCGTAGAATTAAACGGGCGAGACGTAAAACCATCTCTCACCAGCATTTCGGCCATCAGTTCCGGTTGTTCTACCACGACGCAGGCAGGAAAGCCAATGACCGACATCGTGAAAGATCGAAAAAAAAAAATAGTGTGCCGAGTTCCGAAGAAATAAAATCAATGGGATTTACGTATTTTTGGCTCCGACGTAGGACATTACGTTTTGATTTAAAAATTTCAGTACGAGTGAAATGCAAATGGCAAACACCAACTGTTGGCTCGTGTACTCGAACTGGTAGATGCTTTCAAATGTTTTAATAAAAGCAGTGGAATTCTCGACGCAGTCTTGACGATCATTTCCTTGTGCCGATTGACGTCGATACCCAATTTCGTAGATTGTAAAACCGTCATTCTGAAACCATATTTAATTTAATATATTTTCCACTAATAACCGCTGGAAAATTTTGAAAAATCAGTTGTTAGTGTACACTACAATCGCGTACTCAACTAAAACGCAGTTAAAAACAAATACTCGCATCTAAAAAAGTACAGTAGAAGCAGTTCTTCCGGTTAAGCCTTAATGGTCTCTCTTTCCCTCCGCAAAAAATTTTCGAAAAATCCCTTCTTTGTGTGAGTTTCCATGTCGTTCTCTAACCGTGTACCAAATTTCACCTCTTTAGGTTCAGTGGTTTGTTCTGGGCGATGATGAGACAGTGACTCAATAAGGCCAAGTAATTTTATATATTGAGGTAAAAATTGTGATTTCTTGTATATAGTATTGTTCCAATTATCGTTTTTTAAACGAATTTCTTTAGTATGCAGTTTTTTACGCTTTGCATCGGGCAGGCAAGTGCTATGTGCAACCTGTGGCAGTAATGGCGTAATGGCGTATCTATTTCGCGCTATATCATCGCCGTAGTAATTCAGTGAATATAATATATATATGTGTGTAGAAATAAATATAAAAATATAACGTTTAACAAAAGTAAATACTTCGCCTTCGTTATTATTCTGTGTTAAATCACAAGTACAAAGGCGATATCCCGCCGCTATAAATTGTAAATATGGTAGAAAAAACATCTTCTGATGCTATTGCCACGAAAACTAAAGAACGAGCGCTTTTGTACTTGTGATTTTTACGGATTGTCTGTGGACAGAACAATAACAGAAGCGAAATATTTACTTTTGTTAAATGTTATATTTTTATATTTATTTCTACAATTAAATGTAATCCCATCGGCCATTATTTTTTACCAATTTTTACTAAAAATAATATATATATATATTAAAATTATAGCTCTTTATGAAAAAATTATATATAGTTAATTATTTTGATAACATTTTTGCTAATAGATGACTGGAAAATCGAATATACAAAAACAAAAATTCTCTATATATCTATATCTATGTATATATAAAAAGACGTGTTTGTCCCTATATTTCACTTTTCAGCCACAACTACACATCTCAAGTGAATGGTGTTTGTAGGTGGTAGTAGGCCAAACTTTCCATTCGTGCACTATGGTGGTTGCGACTCGATAGCTATAAGGGTGCGGGAGATATGGGCTTGAAAGTGGTTGAAAGTAAAAGATTTTCTATTTCGATTTTAAAATTTTTGAATTCGAATTGGTTCGAGTATAGAACGATTGTAAATGTTCCAGAAAATTGATCAAATTGAAAATAGTCTGTTTGACTGGACGTACAAATTTTCTAATTAGTCTGGAAACGGGGCACCAAATTCTTGCATTCTGTGAAAACGGGTAAGATTGGCTATAACGTAATTATCTTAATCTTCACTATCGTTACTTTTTGCCCAGCGAAGCGGGTCCTTGCAGCTAGTTAATTGATAAAAATAAAATCGATACTTTGGGGTGAGCTGTATAACACGATGTAAGTTAGATATATTTGAACGTAATTACCGAGTTCTGTACTAATTCTTTTCTTCTGGTTAAGCCTTAATTTCGGACAAGTCGAGTCGCACTCCACTAATTGAGGAAGATAACGGGAAAAATCTAAAACTCCTTATTATCAATAAGTCTGTTTAGATATAACTAAAGAATCAAGTCCTTCTCTGTATTTAATTTTACTCGGTAAAAAGACATTCCAACAATATCTGGAATAAGAGAGCTGATTTCTTAGCGAATAAAGCGCCCAGTAAGACCGCAAATTATACTTACACCGCGATACCACCATTTCGAATCGAAAACCAGCTGAAAATAGAATCAATTAAAATATGGTAGGCAGAGTGGGATTCCAGCAACACTAAAAGGCTGACTCGTATGTTTCTCCAGAACGTTCTCCACAGAAGTATAATAAAGCATTGTAACGCCGATCATGTAATAACGGTGGTATCAATGGCGGCACCAAAGCTGTCAAAGGCAAATTGCACGAAGAAATTGTTAAAGTTTGGGGAATAACAAATCTTAGTCCATCATAGACGCGCATTGTTAAAACACTTTATCCGATTGAAATAATCGTAAAACATACTGAAGATTGTGTTCCGCAGTTTGCTTTTTCACTTATGAAAAAAAAAAAAAACTGAATTGAGTATAATTTTGTATGACGAAGGTTTCATTTTATTTTTAAATTGATTACTTATTTATACTTTAACAACATTTTACAAGTGAATAAAAAAATTAATGTTTTATTTAATGTTTTAATATGTAAGAAACTTTGTATATAGCATATATATATATTTCTAAATATATATATTTTAAATATCATAATTCTAAATATCTATGTTCTAAATATTATAATTGTTGACTTTATGGAATTTATTTTAACTCTTAACTTTTCTAAATACTCACAGATTTGTTGGATTTTTCTACAGAGTGCAGCTACTGTAGGAGCTATCGACAGAATGTCATCGGCATACCATATGTTACGTATTTTCTGGTTTTCAATTTGAAATCCATCTTCATCTGTTTTAAATTAGTCATTTAGATCAAATAGGTAAAAATTGAATAGATATGGGATAACGGATCACCTTGTAATAGACCTCTATAAGTAATGAATGGGGTCCAGATATTAGTATCCTGTTCGATAATTGTCTTATATTTTCCGAATAACAGCCTTATCATATTTATCAAGAGTTCTTTTGCCTTATATCTCTTCATTTTACTGTGTAGATCAGTAATGCTAATCATATCATATACTTTTTCAAGATCCAAAAACATGGCAAACACTTTGTCTTTTTTAAGCAGCTGGGTTTGAATTAATGACAGCAACACAAAGAGAGCTATCTGAGTACTTCCCCCTTCTACAAATGCAAATTGTGTATTATTTCTATATTCGTCGCTGTCCAGTAATTAAATTTATTAGCTAATATTGCAGTGAATACTTTCCGTAGACAGGACAGAAGGGCTATTGGTCTGTAATTGGTTGGTTCCTGTTTGTTTCCTTGTTTAATCTTAGTTGACCAGGGTGTCTATTCGTAGACACCCTATTTTATTTTCATATTCACCAGGGTGTCTATTCGTAGACACCCTGTAAAAATTCGAAAATTTTAAAAGTTTTTGCCAACAGATGCCAGCACTTGACTGTAACGTCTTCTATACCGTCTGTTTCACATATTTGCATCCAGGTGGCTTTCGCTGACTTAAAAATTTTTTTTTTNTGGTAGGTGTGCGGTGCGTGCATGCATGCCAAATCCCGAGGGTGCCGATACTGGTTAACGTCTTTTGTCGTATCACTAGTATATCTCAAAGGACGCGACAGGGTTGTTGTAAATTTTAAACGTTTCTCATCATAGCTGTAAAAATCTAAATACGTTAAACGTAATAGATTGTCCGTCTTCTGTTTTCTAACTAATTCGTTTTAGGACCAGGTGTTGTCCACGAAAATTTCTAAAATTTACAACTTTTCCGTCACTCTCGTCGAACTGGAAAAATTTCTGTCTTTATTACATCTAATACAGTATTTCGAAGAAATCAGTCTCTACTGTACTCAGCTAGAAATGGTTCGGTTGAGCTTTTTAAACAAAAGCTTAACCGAATATTCTGGCTCTTTCGTCAGGGCTTTGTTTACGTCCCCAATTCCCTAATCTTTTAATTATTTAACCACTTCTTAAGTAAAAATAAGTCGAAACTGGTTACTTTGTATTCGAATATTTGTAGTCTCGGGAAAAAAGTGGAAAGACAAATTTTTATGACAAACGGATACATAAATCGTAAATTTAAGAAAAATAAATTCTAGAGCTTTTTCTGTACCTGGTGCATCTCTCTCATTCATTAAATTTAGTCGTAAATGACGCTGTCGAAGTAACGGTTAATTTTTTAACATTATACAAGAATTATACACGTTTTTTTCTACATCTCCTTAGAGATGAGATGTACGAAATTGTAATATCACTGGTTTAACATAGAAATCCGTGAGTAATATAAAATCGGACAGAGGAATAAAAATATCAAATGTTTTAATGGATTTTTAAACTCCTGTCAACTATACAGAACTATCGTAAAAACATACCAGTAAATTCTTATCGGTTGGGTTAAGTTATAAATCTACTCGTTATTCACGTAATCGGCCAAATATCTAGCGGGCGGGCGGCTAACAGCCCGGAGCCGGTCCGGATAGAATTGGAAGCGTTGGAATGTGTAGCATCGACTTAAGGTCGTAGGCTTCCACCGGATAAACCGGGTGATGTTGGTGCTCTGTAAAGCGCGTGCGCAAATTTGGCTTTTTATGAAAGCCGAATTTATTAAAATAAATTGTTAAATATTTTTTCTTTACGAGGATCAGTTTAGAGCAGTGTTTTTCAACCTGTGGGTCGCGACCCCCAGGGGGTCGCGAAGCCTTACACGGGGGGACGCGGGTAAAAGAAAAAGACAAGTGTTTGTAGGACCTATACTATATTAACCCTGCGTTAGTGCACTGAGTTTTTTTCGGCATTAGTGCAGTGGGGCGTTTGTCAACCCCAACATCTTTTTGGGTCCATAAACTATGTAAGTAAAAATTCATAAAGATTTACTCATTTATTTGGTAAAGGCATGTGTGATTATACATATGATTATATTCAGGTATGATTACATATTATATTAGTACATAAATCCTCGAAAATAAAAAAGAACATTTATCAAAACTCATTACATTAGATCTTATTATTAAACCAATAGTAAAAATCTAAATTGTTTTTTAAGAAACTACAATTTCAGCGAAAAAGCTGTATCTGTTTATTATACAGTACAGTTGGTTTTTTGATTGACATTTAGGTCTGAATGATGGGTTTCGCCAGGGAGGGGCCAGAAAATGATAGCCGAAAAAGTGCTGAGATGACTCGTAAAAAAAGTAATAAGTAGAAAAGTAGGAGTTAAAGACTATCATCCTAAATAAAAAAAAAAGGTCAACAGCACTTAGAACCCAATGTTCTTATGAGAGGGAAGTATCATACTATACGTGTCCTAAGTTATTGTTGATCCCTCTTAAATTCTCATTTTGGCCAATAATAATTTCTCTCAACAGAAAGAAAATTAAATACATAACTTTTAAAATCACTGATATAGTTTTAATATGGCCCTAGGGGGTCGCCAGAACTTTTTCACTTGTAAAGGAGTCGCGTATTCAAAAAGGTTGATAAACACTGGTTTAGAGAAATAAACAACAAACCGATATTTAAAACGAACGTAAAACTTTTTTCCCACAAACTTAATTCCGTGTTGAGGATGATACATCCAATGTGTCTCCCGGAATGTATGAAAAGACGAAAGAAAAACAACTATTGGACGGAGGCAGTAGGAAAAACCCAAAGACAACCCCCTTTATAAATAGGGGGGGTCGATGCGTCAAAAAGTCAGTCTCCGGAGTTTGGTTTGAACTGTGGATTTACGTGAACGGATTAGCCGCTACCCGGAACTGTTCGAATCGTCGCCTAAAGAAATATCAACGTTCGAAAGAACTTTGTTCCACACAGAGACTCGAAGACTAAACGACTATTTGCCAACTTATATCAAGGTATTTATCCTCGCGCGAATTAAATGTGAACTCTTTCTCATAAATACAGGTAATTGGGAGAGAAGTAGATATGTTAACTGAATCGATTGTATATAGCTTAAATAGGACAATAAACGGACATTATGTATAGATTATGTAGAGTGTAATCCCTCTGATTCTCTCTTTACGCCTCCACCTCGGAACTAATAGTCCACACACGCGACTGTTCGCGCGTAAATTCGAACGTAACGGTCTCTGTGTCTACCCAGAAGACACAGTGGTGTCAGTCCTGATAAATTTGTCATTGCCGTCTTCGCCGACGAAATGTCGACCCTTTGGTCCTGTGGTGCCAAAGCATAGAGGGGGGCCCTTCGGCATTGTCACACAGAGATTCCACTCCGCCACTAATATTCGAATATACAATAGCAATCTTATTTTTTTTTCCACGTGTAGTATAGAAATTTGTAATAAGATACATAATGCTGTTATAATGAAATATTGTACGATTACTTTCGTATAATTAAAATTAGTATGTATTTATTTTTTAGAAAATACAAGGGAAGCGGCTAATACAAGCGAAAATACAAGGGACAAAGCGAAAAATACAAGGGAAGCCGCTTCTAATGACAGCACACCACTGGTGGAGAAAGTTGGTGCTTTGTAGGACTGTAGTTTCCTTTTGCCTGTTGCTCAGTCGTTTTAGATTATAAGCTTAAAAACATATATATAGTGTATGTTAAAGTATGTAGTTGTCCGTCGAAGCGATTAAAGCTAAGTATCATTTAAGCTATCCATATTCTATAGTATAGGACAGGGGTGGCCAACAGTTTTTGCCCCCGGGCCAGATTGGAAAGAAAACTTTTTCCACAGGCCGAACCAGAGGCTGCCCTAGGAAGATTTTGAGGTGGTGCGAGATCTCATTGTAGTTCACCCCGTAGTAACTGAATTGTAGTAGAGATTACAGATACATTTTCTACATTATCATGCTTTGTCAACATTCTACGCTGTACTTAAGAGATTTGTAATGAAGGATTAACTCTAAACGCACAGTGAGTTGGTGACCTGGTTTTTTTATTTTTAGGCGTCAGAACTTTTCATCGAGCTATTCGAACTTCAATACCTAATATTGAAAAATTGATCGCGGGCCACATAAATTCATTAAATGGGCCGGGTTGGCCATGCCTGGTATAGGATATGAAAAATTAACGAATGTAATCCCTGTGCATGTGAATTTCCAAATGAAATGTGAATGTAAGTAGAGTACTTTACATTTCTAGATATTTTTACATTTATGTTGTGAGAAAAAAATCAAGACCATTTCGAAATTCTAATGTCGAAAGTAAAATTCACAAATTGGAAATACAAGCCATAACAGATTTTATTGCATTTGGACTGTCAAATATCTTCTGGACGCATTGAAGGAGTAGTTTTATCACCATTACCCGGTATTTAAATGTAATTGAGATTAATATAATAAAAGCTACGACGTAATTTCAAAACTAATGGCAATTCTACAGTAACAATAAAAACAAATTGAAGAAGCCAACCTTTTGTTTTTGAGTGTATTTATTATTAATTACTATAAAAGGACAATTAAAATAATGACGGTAATTAAAGTAGTTCTTCGTTTTATAAGTACGAAGAATCAACTAAATAAAAGTCTTTCATACAAAAACAGTTATTATTGTTTTTTGTATGAAAAATGATTTAAATTTTCGTTTTGCATTCATTTGATCAGAACTGTTAGAAAAATACAAATAGTTTCTATCACTTATAAGAAATACTATTTTAATTTTAACAGAATGTTACAAATTTTCACAGTTATATGTCAGTTCTGATATATGTAATTTTTTTCTTTCGAATTTACTTTTTAATTTTATTTAAAAAAATCGTATTTAAAACTACAAATATTAGTAAATGTAATGTGATTTTTTTCATATGAATATAACTAAACTTGATTTTTGGCGAATTTTTAAAATAATATAACCTGACTGACCTTGAATGACCTAAATGGCCCTTGGTCGTTAAGGAAAGTAGAAGAAAGTACGGCGGCGGTACTCCTGAGCAAGAGCGGGCGCCGTAGAATTAAACGGGCGAGACGTAAAACCATCTCTCACCAGCATTTCGGCCATCAGTTCCGGTTGTTCTACCACGACGCAGGCAGGAAAGCCAATGACCGACATCGTGAAAGATCGAAAAAAAAAAATAGTGTGCCGAGTTCCGAAGAAATAAAATCAATGGGATTTACGTATTTTTGGCTCCGACGTAGGACATTACGTTTTGATTTAAAAATTTCAGTACGAGTGAAATGCAAATGGCAAACACCAACTGTTGGCTCGTGTACTCGAACTGGTAGATGCTTTCAAATGTTTTAATAAAAGCAGTGGAATTCTCGACGCAGTCTTGACGATCATTTCCTTGTGCCGATTGACGTCGATACCCAATTTCGTAGATTGTAAAACCGTCATTCTGAAACCATATTTAATTTAATATATTTTCCACTAATAACCGCTGGAAAATTTTGAAAAATCAGTTGTTAGTGTACACTACAATCGCGTACTCAACTAAAACGCAGTTAAAAACAAATACTCGCATCTAAAAAAGTACAGTAGAAGCAGTTCTTCCGGTTAAGCCTTAATGGTCTCTCTTTCCCTCCGCAAAAAATTTTCGAAAAATCCCTTCTTTGTGTGAGTTTCCATGTCGTTCTCTAACCGTGTACCAAATTTCACCTCTTTAGGTTCAGTGGTTTGTTCTGGGCGATGATGAGACAGTGACTCAATAAGGCCAAGTAATTTTATATATTGAGGTAAAAATTGTGATTTCTTGTATATAGTATTGTTCCAATTATCGTTTTTTAAACGAATTTCTTTAGTATGCAGTTTTTTACGCTTTGCATCGGGCAGGCAAGTGCTATGTGCAACCTGTGGCAGTAATGGCGTAATGGCGTATCTATTTCGCGCTATATCATCGCCGTAGTAATTCAGTGAATATAATATATATATGTGTGTAGAAATAAATATAAAAATATAACGTTTAACAAAAGTAAATACTTCGCCTTCGTTATTATTCTGTGTTAAATCACAAGTACAAAGGCGATATCCCGCCGCTATAAATTGTAAATATGGTAGAAAAAACATCTTCTAATGCTATTGCCACGAAAACTAAAGAACGAGCGCTTTTGTACTTGTGATTTTTACGGATTGTCTCTGGACAGAATAATAACAGATGCGAAGTATTTACTTTTGTCAAACGTTATATTTTTATATTTACTTTTATAATTAAATGTAATCCCATCGGCCATTATTTTTTACTGATTTTTACTAAAAATAATATATGTATATTACAATTATAGCTCTTTATGTAAAAATTATATATAGTTAATTATTTTGATAACATTTTTGCTAATAGATAACGCTATGTACGACTCAGAAAATCAAATACAGTAGACCCCCCTATAACGCTTAGATACGTTCCACGCTAATCGAATTTTACGTTGTAGGAACGATTAAATACATGAGCCAATCGCAGCCCGATAGGTGGGAACTTTACGGACTAAGGCTGTTCGAAAGGTTTTCTTCTATAAAATTAACCGATTCTAGACTAATTCGACTCAACATTTCCAAAACACGTATAATTTTTTGGGAATAATCCATATAAACTATGCTATAAACAAAAAATTATAGGATTA
>NW_019385487.1:264420-265152 GCF_000671375.1 Centruroides sculpturatus | reverse complement strand
ATTTTTTTTTCTATCTATCCATTTTTAAATAAAAATAATTCTTTATACGTTGGGAGATATTCTAATAAGTTTTGTAAATTACTATGTTCGATCCAGACAGTTATATCCGAGTTTTTTTCGTCTGTTAAGCACATCCTTTGAGGATTTCCTTACCGTGTATACCAGCCTTTATACTATTACTGTAAAATTGTTTAAATTGTCTAGTTAAATATCGTATGATTTCTATTAACAACATTTTGATGAGTGAACTTGGTATTGTGTCCGATCCCGGTGTCGATTTATCTTCAAGTTTTTTGATACAGTCCTGTAGTTCTTCCATCTCGATTATGTCATCTTGCTGAATTTCTTAGTTCCCATATATTTTTTACAAACATTTTTCTGATAATTCTCAGATAATTTATTATAGTATTTAAGCCAAACGTCATATTCTACTCTAGTATGTTTTTCCAACCCTAACTTTATTTTATAAAAACTATTAATTATTCTTTAGAAGGCTCTCGAATCATTAGCTTCTGATAATTTCTTGCTCATTTTTGAAAAATATAATTTTTTTCTTGGCTTTAATTAGATTGTTATACATTTTTTAATACTTTAAATAATTCTTTAGTGCTTTGTTGGTATTTGTTCTTCTAAAGTTTTGTAAACATATTTGTTTTTCAGTTTTGCAGCCATAGCATGTACTACTAGCTGCAAGGACCCGCTTCGCTGGGTTTTTATTTGTTTATCAAAATA
>NW_019385487.1:193904-263535 GCF_000671375.1 Centruroides sculpturatus | reverse complement strand
ATTCCAGAAATTTTCTCATCGAGGTTTTGAATAATTTTCCTCTTAATCGTTGAATATTCGAAAAATTTATCGTCACATTATTTTTTTCTTTTTTTGAATTTTCTACCTTTTTCTCATTCAATTCATTATCTATAACTATCCAATTATCTTCACTCATTTTTCTGTATTTATTTTCCATATCTTTAGCCATTCTCCTTTTTTCCTGCATTGTTTTTAAATTTTGATTTATTTTAACTGATCTTGTAATATATTTGTCTCTAAAAAATGATTTAACTGAATTACTTCTTTGTTATTCAAATCATACGTATACATTATATTATTTTTTTAAAAATAATCATCCCTAATTTTTATCTTGTTTTCATCCGATTTCTCTAGTTTGATCGTTTTTAATAATAATTTTCTCATAATTCTAGATCTATAACACAAGTCCGTTGATATTATTATTATTTTTTTTTCTTTTCTTCCGTCAATTTTGGTCTTGTCGTCCAAAATTTACTAAGAATTAGATTTCTATCTTTAACCGATTCGGTCATAACCTTAATTACTCGATTATTTCTTCTATTTCCTATTTGAATAAGACCTTCGATTTCTATACAATTAAGCTCTAAGTTTACTTTAATAAATTTTTTAAACTGTTCTACATATTCCGAGGTTTTAAATGGAAAATTAAATATAGTCAGATTCTTCTTAGTCCTCTCGTTCTATCAATTTCAAAATCCTCCGTACCTTTTAACATACTGTATGAATCTGTTCTTTCTTCTAATAAACGTATTTTTACACATTTCTTCCAACTCTTCCATGAGCTTCAAACTTTCTTCGTTCATATTGTTGATTTCGGCTCTCATGGTACGGACTTCGAAGTTCAGACGATCAAATTTCTCTTGGATTAATTCATAGACCGAATTAAGTGAGTATTCATGTTCAATAGTCTTAGTTAATACATTTTTTTCCGGTTCAAAAGATCTTTTATTGTAGCATACCTCGAGATATCAGTAGTATTCGTGGATTGTTCCTCATTTAAGTATTCCTCTCTTGACATTTCGGTTGTCTGAGTATTTTCTTTTATATCTCTTGTATGCTCACTACGTGGTCTCCCTGGCTCCTCTTTTTGCATAACTACTTCACTTGGTATTGAAGGAGATCTAGGAAGGGGTCCGGGATTTAACTCAACGCCAGCAATCATTCGTAAAATAGAAATTATTATTCTAGTTAATGAAACATTTAAACTTTTTATTTCAGTTCTACACTGAATATTGTATTGTAAAAATTCCATGTCTAACGTCGCCATAACAGCTCAGCAGAAAAGTCGCCAACACCTTTGCAGGCTAAACACGCCTCCCCGAATAAAAAAATTAGTTTAAGTACTTGTTACTAACCGAAATTCTGTTTTAGCGTGTGATGATTGCTGGGTTGAGTATATGATTAACGCCATTTTGATAAACGCGGTAACGTCGAGAAATTTATTAATCGCATTAATCGAGGAGTAGGTAACCTGTATATAGCGAAAACCTGTCTACTACGGAGGAGTTCTGCAGACAGGTTCTACTGTAATTAGTTATTCGAAATGTAACGTTTTGTTTTTTTAATTAATTATAACATCACAAAATTCTATCGCGACATCGTCAAAATGCCAGGTTACAATTACTAATTTATAATATTTTTTTATTTATTTAATTTTAAATATATGCTCTTCACCTCAAATTAGTAGTAGCTTTCCCCGTACACCCTATTTATCTTTTAGCAAAACACTTATGCATGTCATCTATCTAACATCTTAAGGGGAGAAATTTTTGAATTATATATCGTCACTTCCGGTTAGTATCGAACGTACTAGTATCGTCAATCTAACCCGTCTCTTTTCAGCTCTGGTCTCATATTTTATCTATCCAACACCGTTGTCGAGAGTAAGGAAAATCAAACGACAGTGGGATTTATATACGTACAATTTTTCCAATTGCATCCCAATAAAAAATATGTAATTTAAATGCCGTGTTATACAACACAAGTAACTTATAATTAATTAATGCCATTTTTCAATTTTTTTTTTTTTTTGAATTTTTGGAATGCTTTCAAAATTTTTTCTCGCGCGAATACATTTTATCGCGATTTTAATTTACCTTTAATGACGCACGTTTTACGCTTAATTGCTTTTTAATAGTTTTTAAATGGGAGTTTGATATCAAATTTCATTCATCGTTCTAAAGTTGTAGTGCACGGATTTTCCTTCGGTAAAGTTATTTACAGCTAATTTCTGACGTCAGAAACGACCTCCGATAGTTTTTTAATTTTTTTAATTAATAGATTTTATTATATATACGTTTAATAAACTCGGGGGGTCAGAAATCGCAATAAAACACGTAATTTTTTTAAAATATTTAAAAATATACGGCCAGCTAGTATTCACTCTACTATAAACCCATTGTTTCCCGAGACTTGTATGACAATGTCCAATTCAACTCCAACTGTGTTCAAGGTCATCCAGCTGTGTGAACAATGACTCATCAGCGTCAGATTTCACAGAAACGTGAAACAAAGACAAATAAAATTTAAAGCTTTTTCTTCAAAATTAACGCATTTCTTTCGTTTTTTTTCAGTATTAAGTATTTTTTATGTTTAATTACATTAATATCAAAAATGTCTGTGTGCGCAAAGAGTTAATTAATTACATTTATCTTTATTACTTAATCATTTACTTACTTATTAAATTTCTTAAATTTGCTTTGTTTAACTACAAAAACCAAGTTGAATTCTTAAAATGTATCAATGTATTTAACCCATTAATTAAATATGTACTGTACATTTAAACATCTGTAAACCGGCTTGGCACGGTACCAAACAACAGTGCCGATTTAGAAGGTTTTCATTATGAACGGGTTCTTTTTAATACAAGGATTGGCTAAGTTCCGAATAAATTTCCGTTTTAAACAGGTTCGTTTTGGACGGATTTTATTGTTTCACGCGCGACTATCTGAATACTTTTTGACTCAGCTTCTTTACGATGCAATCACATGAAAGCATTCGGATTTGCATTGACATACCGCTGTTCGAAACTGTTCGAGAGCGGCAAAGTTTATGTGAAAGTTGTTATCTATTTATGTATTTTTTAAATTAAAGACGAGGACCAAGATTATAAGGGAAATATACGAAAACCGTTATTGTCCTTGTAATATTCAACCTTTACGTTTTTAATTAGCGTTTAACACGAACCGGTGTGACGCAGCGTGTTTCTAAATCTCTAGTAGAAGGATATCCAGTGTTGATAATAAAANACTTGCGTGTTTCCTAAACATTTAGTAGTCAAGGACATCAAGTTGTTCAATTTTCAAATACTATTTCAGTTTATAACTTCTTCCTTTCCTTTAAACGAAGGTTGACAAGAATTATGATGGAATCAATAAGAATATTTAAAATCAATTCATCCTTATAATGATCATTATAAAAAATGCGTTGAAAGTATTAATATGATCAGACACTATACAATTTTCTGTAGATATTTCTTGTTATCTCGTTCGTTCTTTAACGATCCCTTCAACCTTTATATCCTCGAAAAATTAATCCTGTTTCTTTCTCTCTTTCAAAAAATTAATTCCTAAACCCGTAATTACTAATACAATCAATTTTACGATTTATGTCAAGTATAAAAACACAGCATCGACTCGCGCAACTTTCTCAACATAAATGTAGAATCTGCGTGTGGCGCCGTCTGTTACGATATTTTACTAAAATTTTTTATCTCTAATTAAAAAGGGCAAAATTTTAATTTTTTAAAAATATTTAAAAATATACGGCCAGCTAGTATTCACTCTACTATAAACCCATTGTTTCCCGAGACTTGTATGACAATGTCCAATTCAACTCCAACTGTGTTCAAGGTCATCCAGCTGTGTGAACAATGACTCATCAGCGTCAGATTTCACAGAAACGTGAAACAAAGACAAATAAAATTTAAAGCTTTTTCTTCAAAATTAACGCATTTCTTTCGTTTTTTTTCAGTATTAAGTATTTTTTATGTTTAATTACATTAATATCAAAAATGTCTGTGTGCGCAAAGAGTTAATTAATTACATTTATCTTTATTACTTAATCATTTACTTACTTATTAAATTTCTTAAATTTGCTTTGTTTAACTACAAAAACCAAGTTGAATTCTTAAAATGTATCAATGTATTTAACCCATTAATTAAATATGTACTGTACATTTAAACATCTGTAAACCGGCTTGGCACGGTACCAAACAACAGTGCCGATTTAGAAGGTTTTCATTATGAACGGGTTCTTTTTAATACAAGGATTGGCTAAGTTCCGAATAAATTTCCGTTTTAAACAGGTTCGTTTTGGACGGATTTTATTGTTTCACGCGCGACTATCTGAATACTTTTTGACTCAGCTTCTTTACGATGCAATCACATGAAAGCATTCGGATTTGCATTGACATACCGCTGTTCGAAACTGTTCGAGAGCGGCAAAGTTTATGTGAAAGTTGTTATCTATTTATGTATTTTTTAAATTAAAGACGAGGACCAAGATTATAAGGGAAATATACGAAAACCGTTATTGTCCTTGTAATATTCAACCTTTACGTTTTTAATTAGCGTTTAACACGAACCGGTGTGACGCAGCGTGTTTCTAAATCTCTAGTAGAAGGATATCCAGTGTTGATAATAAAAGTCCTTCAGTTCTCAGACAAAACGTATTATAACGTGAAATTTAAAAAAAATATATTTTTGAAGTAAATTATTTTTATCGAAACGCTCACTAAAATTAATTAAACTAAATGAAAAATAATTTCTTTTTAAAACATATAAAAATAAATTAACTGTGAGTAGAATTTAACTCTTGCTGTTAAATTTATTTTCTTTTGACAAAGGATAAAATTCGATGAAGGGAGTGGTCTTGTGTGTTTTCTGAACATTTAGTAGTCAAAGACATCCAGTTGTTCAATTTTCAATTACTAATTCAGTTTACGGCTTCTTCTTTTACTTTAAATGTAGGTTGACGTGATTTAAGACGAAAACAATAAGAATATTAAAATGAATTTACCGTTATACTCGTCATCATCAATATTGTTCGTCGAAAGCAGGTATTAATATAATGAAACACTCTACGTTTTTCCCCAGATATTTCTTGCCATTTCGTTCGTTTCTTCACGATCCCCTCAGCCTTTACATCATCGATCAATTAATTCTGTTTCTCCCTTTCTTTCGAAAGATAAATTCTTAAACGCGAAATTACTAATAAAACCACTTTTACGATTTATGTCAAGTATAAAAACACAGCATCAACATTATAAACAGAAATGTAAAATTCGTCTACGGGGTCGAATGACGTTTTATTAAAATTTTTCATCCCTTCCGCCTTTAACTACTAAAATTTGATGACATAAATCCCCTAATACACAAATTTCTGTTTCAACTTTTAGTAATTATCGGTAAAAAAAAATAGGAGCTATTACGCTTTAAAATAAGTGAACAAAACGTCTCTCATATACGTATATATAGAAAAAATCAAATGAATATAAAAAATAAGAATTTCCTTCGTGTAAAAGCAGAAGTTTTTAATATATAGAAGTCTTTGATAAAAAGACGTAAATTACACACACCTGTTTTTAATTAATAATCTGCTTTGGAACCTGTTACGTAAATTACTGTATTATCGAATTCTAACATCTCAGACACTTTAACAATAAATAATACTCTATTTGTGAAACTATTTCTTCATTTATTACGTTTCTGTAATTATTTATAATATTTATGTTTATATTATTAATATAATATATTTATTTTCACTAAAATATTGTTTTTTACTCTTTCGGCGTTTATATAGAACAGTGGAAAAGAATGAACACATATTAGAAAATGTCTTCGTCATGGTTTTTATATTTACGAACTCATCAGTCTTTTACGCTTCGAGAAATGAAAACGGAAAATTCGGTGTTATTTTATATAAATTATTGTGTGTTGGGCGGTGGACGTTATTGTTTATTTAATTATAATTTTATAACTTTGGTTTGTTGGTCGAAAATTTCTGAAATTTGGCGTGGTGAAAAGGTCGTCGCCCGTTTCATCACGGATATAAAGCCATGTGTTTCTCTATAGGAACACCGAATACGATCCTCTGCCGATAAGTAATTATTATCTCCTCCGGTTCGCCTCCGTCTCGTCTTTCGCCTAAGAAGATTTTGTACTCCTGTTCCCGATAAACATTTTTCGATCTGTTCCCAGTGTGTTCCGAACTCTCGCGTATACAATACTCTAAATACGGCCGAGCGATCACTTCGTATACAAGCGGGTCTCCGGATTCGATGTATTTATAACAACGTGCGATTTCATGTATACTCCGATCACACAATGTTTACTCATTTATCAAACCAAATGCATATTTGATCGGTAATGAAGTCTTTAAATAAGAAGTGAAAGTATCTTTACCTTGCATGAAGTCTTCCGTTATCTTCCTCAAAGACTTGATGAAACTAAAAGAGTTGCCTCTTCGAAGTAAGTAATCTTTACTGTATGAAATTATTAGAACTTAAGCTAGGATTTCTATACACATGTATTCCTCGTATAACGCGGAAAAAGGTTCCTTAAAAATCGGGATCGAGAGTCTGAGAACGTGTAGATTTACAAAAATATCGGACAAATTTCTTACGATACTTTATTTTATTATGACAAACAAAAATGCAGTCATTCAATTTTACCTTTTTTGTGATGACAATGGAAAAGGGAAAGTTGAAAAGTGGTAGCGTTAATTACGTTATATCCTGGCTATTATAACATAATGCGTAACTGTGTCATGCTATAACCAGGGATAGCAATTCAGAGTTAAAAAGATCAAACAATAGTGCAGAGAAGTGATTTTAATAATGTATTTTGAGTAAAACTGTATATTTAATTAAACGATAAATGTATTAATTTTTATTTCAAAATTAAAATATGTAAGCTAAATGCGATATAATACAATATACATAATATATTATAATTTATTTTTATTGTCTAATTATTTACTTTATTATTTACAAGGTTAAAAGTAGTTCATTTAATTAGACAAACCAAATTTAACTTTCAAAATATACTACTATATTTAATACATTGAATAATAACACAATAAATATAAGCACAACTTTTTGACAGAAATAAAATATGTGCTTGAGTCTTTTCTTTCCGTTTTTTGGACTATCAACAGTTCATAAATATCACAAAACTCACGGAGACGACCTTTTCTTTATAGTAAAACAACGGAAGGAAAGGATTGTATATTTATTGTTATTATTAAACATAAATAACCGTTGGCCACGTTAAATTTATTATTAATTTTATTGTAAATGTAAAATGTTGATTAAATACATGTTTTAGAGAACACAAAAATCGCGATGACGATTACGTTTCGTTTCACGCACGAGCGGATGCGAGTGTAAGCGGTCGGATTTCGAAGGTAAGACATCCGAGAGATAAAAGTGTACACTACAACTGAATAGAAGAATAATACCCGTTTATTTATATACATTTTGATATAGATATACATAGGATAACGCATAGCATTTACGTTATAGCTTGTATATAGCTTAACAAAATTAATAAGGCTTTACATAGCGTAAGATATTTAATGGATTTTCTATATGGCGGAAAAAGACATTCCAAATCTTACCTATACCATGAGAGAGAAAAAGTTTACATTGCTGCACACGGCGATAAACACTTTGATAAACTTAATTGATGAGTCGAAATTGAAGTCTGACTTCGGTGTTTTCTCTGACGGGTCCTTTACCAGCGCAAGTACCAAAAATAACTTCCGTGTGCGGACTCGCTTTCAGTTCTCGGAGCGCGAGCTTTTATACGTTTTTCGTGGAAAAGAAGTCACGTGATAGCCATATGTTGACATTAACGGTGCATCCTTGACACCTATGTGTTAACTTTTCCAGCTAATTGCGATAACAAACGGTGACCTCGGATATAATTTTCAAAGTGTTTTTTCTATCGGAGTTGTTTACTATTCTTTTTTTCCGACAACTGCATTAAATTCGCGGATTTCATAGTAATATTTTCGGCAAATAGTTTTAATTTGTGTGTGTGAGCCCGAGGGTTTTGAGGGCGTAAATTTTTAAGTTTAACATATTTGTACATTAGAGAAAAAATATATATATTTATCGCAAGTTATAACGGAAATAGATCGAATTTTACACATCCACAACGTAGGAAGGACGAAAGACCAGTCATCGTCCGTTTGTTAATTAGTCAACGTGCACGTGCTAATTAGTCAGCATAACGAGTGAACGACCTGTTGGCTCAGTGCCAACGACGATAGTATAAAAACGATCGTCACGGAAAGTTCGGGACGATCGTCCCCTCAGTGCGACCGTCCCTCCGCGAGATCATGAGAAACGTCTGAGTACAGTGTCTCCCGGTCCGATCCTGTCAGAGGAGAAGCCAGCTTCCATAGTTTAGGATGATCGTCGCATACCGTCTTCCAACATAAGGTATAATTGACCGCCAATATATCTCTCTCACACTAGAGCCTTTGTAAACTCTCTCACGCGGCATAGTGAATAGTTAGATCGCTATCATAGATAGATTTGTGTTATCTACATTTAAGTCGTTTGTACGTATACTCCTGTAAATTAACTTTAGTTATAGAATAAACCTTTATTTTCTTATTTGTTAAACCAGTCTCTTGTCTATCCGAAGAAATTTGTCGACTTACTGACGCACTCCTCACTTGATTTGCCCTCCTAGCCATCCAACGACTCCGAGATTGGGCTTTACCAGCCTGTGCAGATTAAGTGGTCGGTACCGGATTAACCCCTGACCCACTCCTTAACTCATATGTGTGTCGTCATCTGTTACAATATTTTATAAAAACCTTTTATATTAATAATTAATACAGAATAGCATAATCTTAATCATTTAGTAGAAACGAGTTTGATGGAAAAAAATTGCAACTCCTAATGAGGAGTCTCGTGATATCCGACTCCTTCGAAGTATAATAAGTGACACTTTTATATCTCTTCTCTACCTTACAATTAGTGAAAATTAACGGCATCAAACTATATAATACATAAACCTCTGTGTAAAATTTCAGTTATTTTCGACAAAGGTAACGGGAGTTATTAAGCTTCAAATTGGGTGATTTCAGTACGACCATGGGTCAAATAATAACTCTTTAAATTTTTTATTTTTGAAACAATGAACCTTGGAACGTCGAGAAATGCCCAAGAAAACAACATTCAGGAATTTCTGCATACAGGAAATCCTTGTTAATTGGAACTCAGATACACAAGAGCTTCGATTATCCGACTTAATTTGGGACTCAGGATGGTCGGATAACTGAAAAAATTGGATATCCGAAAAGAATGATAAAAATACGTTATTAGTATAGTAAATTAGTATTATCCATGTAATTACTATATTATTATATCCCATGTATTAGTATATTAGTATATCGCTATCAATCAACTTCGCTTTGAATTTTCATCGATGATGCGATTTTTTTTATCAAATTTAATTAATCGTTCCAAAGTTGTAGTTCACAATTTGACTTCGGTAAAGTTATTTAAAGCTACTTTCTGATGTCAAAAACGACCTCCAATAGTTATTTAATTTGTTTAATTAATATATTTTATTATATATAAGTTTAATTAAATCGGAAGGATTCGGAAATCTCAATAAAAATTTTAATTTTTTAAAAATATTTAAAAATATACCGCCAGCTAGTATTCACCCTACTTTAAACCCTTGTCTTCCCGAGACGTCTATGAGAATGTCCCGGAAAATTTGACACCAGATGTTCTCAAAATCATCTAGCTGAGTAAACAATGACTCATCCGTGTCAAATTTTGCAGAAAGGCGAGACAATGGAAGTTAAACTTTGAAGTTTTTTCTTCAAAATAAACGCATTTATTTCGTATTTTTCACTTTTAAGTATTTTTTACGTTTAATTACGTAAAAAATGTATTATAACGTGAGACAAAACGTATTATAACGTGAAATTTAAAACAAAAATATTTCTGAAGTAAGTTATTTTTATCGAAACGCTTACTAAAATTTATTAAATTAAATTAAAAATAATTTATTTTTAAAACGTATAAAAATAAATTAACTGTGAGTAAAAGTTAAGTCTTGCTGTTATATTTATTTTTCCTCTGACAAAAGATAAAATTCGATAAAGGGAATTTCGTAAACATTTAGTAGTCAATGACATCCAGTTGTTGAATTTTCAAATACTATTTAAGTTTATGGCTTCGTCTTTTCCTTTAAACGAAGGTTTACGAGAATTATGACGGAATCAATAAGAATATTAAAATCAATCCATCTTTACACTTATCGTCATGAAAAGTGCGTCGAAAGTATTAATGTAATCAGACACTATACAATTTTCTGTAAATATTTCTTGCCATTTCGTTCGTTCTTTGACGATCCCTTCAACCTTTATATCCTCGATAAATTAAAACTGTTTCTTTCTCTCTTTCGAAAAATTAATTCTTAAACCCGTAATTACTAATACAATCAATTTTACGATTTCTGTCAAATATAAAAACACATCATCGACTTGCTCTAGTTTTTCAACAAAAATGTAGAATCTGTGTGTGGCGCCGTCTGTTACGATATTTTACTAAAATTTTTTATCTCTAATTACAAAAGGGAAAAAGTTTAATTTTCAGAATGGAGACGAGATTTATACTAAATTGCAAAAGCTAATAACGAGTAAATGTCTTAAAGATATTCGACCCCTCTCGAGAGTAATAAGTGGCTCTCTAAATTTCCTTATTTCTTTCACCTTTAATTATTAAAATTTAATGACATCAATCTCCTTAATACAGAAATCTCCACGTCAAATTTTAGAAATTATCGGTAAAAAAAGGAACAGGAGCTATTATGCTTTAAAAAAGGTAAACAAAATCGTTCTTCTCTTGTACACGTATATAGAAAACACCAATTTAATTTATTTTTTCTTTATTTTTTAACATTAATATGTGCTAGGTCCAAAAATTAATATATCTTGGGGGTTATTTTTTACCGATTCCATAGTTTCTCTCTGTATACCTGCTGAAAAAATAGAAACTAATTTATTGACGTAAATAAGGAAAAGACGATAAAATTTGTAACAGAAATATAGTAAACACATAGACAGAGTCCTTGATAAAAAGAAGTAAATTAATAACACCTGTTTTGAATTAATAATCTGCTTTGGAACCTGTTACGTTAATTATTATCGAATTTTAAAATCTCAGCCATAGACCATTATTTATTCATTTTCACTAAAATATTATTGTTTAGTTTATCGGCGCTCATATAGAACAACGGAAAAAATAAACATGGATCAGATAATGTCAAGGTTTTTATATTTACGAACTCGGCAGTCTTCGAGAAATAAAAAAGCAAAGTTCGGTGTTATATTATATAAATTATTGTGTGTTAGACGCGGGATGTTATTGTTTATCTAATTTGAATTTTATAACTCTTTTTTTTTTTGGTCGAATATTTCTGAAATTTTGCGTGATGAAACGGGCGACGACCGCTTCACTACAGATATAAAACCCCGTGTTACTATATAGGAACACCGAATACGATTTCCTGCAGATAACTAATTATTATCTCTCCCGGTTCGCCTGCGTCACGACCTCCACTCAATGAATTTTTTTACTCCCGTACTTGATACACTTTTTTCGATCTGTTCGCAGTGTGTTCGAACTCTTTAGTATAAAATTTAATATTAACATGGTTAAAAGTTGTTCATTTAATTAGACAAACCAAATTTAACTTTCATAATATATTACTGTATTTAATACATTAAATACGTAAAATATTTATTAACTACATTTTGAACAATCGTCAGGACTCACGGCATTGTGTTTCAGAAAACACGGAAGTCGTATGGCATTTACGTTTCGTTTTTCTCTTCCTCTCCCTCTTCCCCCACTGGGAAATTTCGAAAAATCCCTTCTTATTGTCCGTTTTTATGACGTACCTTAACTGTTTACCAAATTTCACCGCTTTAGGTTCAGTGGTTTGCCCTGGGCGATGATGAGTCAATCAAGGAGGGAGAGGGAAAACATTAAGGTTTAACCAGTAAAACGGCTTTTATTGTACCGTTTTAGATGTGACTTTTTGTTTTCAACTACATTTAGTCTTCATTGAGTACTTAGGGGTATTAAATTGACAACATTTCAAACATTCTTATATAAAATTTTATAGGCCTATATTTTGAATTTTTAACCAAATTCAAAACAGTTGATTCTCAGCGGTAGGTGTTATATGACAATTACTATGTTTGTTGAAATACTGAATATAAATGGTGTTCGCTTGCAAAATCCGCGCGTTCGAAGTCGCGGGTAACAGCTAATATAACATAAAATAAAGCCGACAAAGAGCGGAAAACGCCCGAAAAACGTTTTTGTTCTTTATCACAAATATGTCACTGTTTACGACATAAAACGTTTAAAAATTAATTAACTCTGCTCTAATTTAGTAGAATTAAATTGTTGATATTTCCTTCTTCCAGAACGGTGAATTTGATAAATGAAGTGTAAGTGCCTGCATTCGAAACATTTAGGAGTCAAGGACATCCAGTTATTCAATTTTACCTTATTTATTGACATAAATAAGGTAAAGTTGATGAAATTTGTAACAGACATAATTGCAATGCACAGGATAAATATTTTAATATTGAGAATTGATTTGTTTATAAAGTAAGAATATAAATAATATATAAAGGTAATTTTTTCGTTGCTATATCTAGAGACTAACCAGCCATATCTGTTATATATATAAACATATATAACAGATTAAAATACTAAGATAAAGCATAAAATACTACAAATTGCTATAACGACGAACAACGTACACTACACGCTGGATTGCGTGATAAAACTGTTACAAAAATTTGATAAACTGTTATGAATATAAAATATAAGACTTTCCTTCGTGTAAAATAAGAAGTTTTTATGTATGGGAGTCCTCGATACAAATGTAAATTACAAACACCTGTTTTGAATTTTTTACTTTGGAACCTGTTACTTAAATTATTATCGAATTGGAAAATCTCAGAAACTTTAACAATAAATAATATTTTATTTGTAAAACTATTTCTTCATTTATTACGTTTCTGTAATTTTTTATAATATTTATTTTTATATAATTAATATTATTTATTCATTTTTACTTAAATATTATTTTTTACTTTTTCGGCGTTTATATATAAATAGAACAATGGAAAAGAATGAACATGGATCAGAAAATGACCTCGTCGAGGTTTTTATATTTACGAACAGACTTTGACGCATCGAGAAATAAAAAAGCAAAGTGCGGTGTTCTTTTATATAAATTATTGTGTGTTGGGCGGGGGACGTTATTGTTTATCAAATTATAATTTTATTACTCTTGTCTTTTGGTCAAAAATTTCTGAAAAGTTGCCTGGTGAAGAGATCGTCGCCCGTTTCATCACAATATCTACCATCAGCCAAAATTTAATATTTATACATACATGATATATTATATTTACATTAATTTAATATTTATGTATTTTATTTATAATATGTACGAGCACCGAATACCATCTCCAGTCGATAAGTGATTATCTCCTCCGGTTCGCCTCCGTCTCGTCCTCCGCCTAAGGATATTTCCTACTCCTGTTCTTGATACACTTTTTTCGATCTGTTCCCAATCTGTTCCGAACTCTCGCGTATAAAATACTCTAAAAACGGTTGAACGATCATGTCGTATACAACTGGCTCTCTGCAGATTCGATGTGTTTATAACAACGCGACATTCCATGTAAACTTTGTCTCTTGCTAACGCCTCCATGACACTCTCAAATTCAATGTCTAATTATCTTGCTGTCGTTAGTCTGTAGATCTGGTACGAAAAATAAACGGGTATTTGGTTGGTTAAAGTAGAATCCGAGTGTTTTGCTTCTAACGCTTTCTCACTCGCCTCCATCCGAATCGATTCGCGCTATAAGCGACCGATCGCGTGACCAACTATCTAACCCAAAACAATTTCGCTGCCGCGGCTTCCGTGTCGCGTGCGGCACGGTTTGTCGGTCGTGACCAGGCACTAAAGAGGTGGCGACTCTCCAGTCACACGATGTATACTCATTCATTAATTAAATTAAATGCATATTTAACCGGTAATGAAGTTTTTAAATAAGAAGTAAGAAAAAGACAATGCTCGAAATTTTTTCTGTTGATAAATTGTAGTATTTAAATTTGAATTTCCTTACCAGGCATTAGGCTGACAGTTTAACTCTCGCCATGTAAAGTAAAATTCCCTAAATCTGCTTATTTAATTTCAAGATATTTCTATCTGCATAAACAATTTTTAAGAGAAAAAGAGATAGTGTATATTAAATACGCATTTTGTGTAAAAAAGCTGCCTAAAATAAAAGAAAATTATTTCATTGTGCTGTGAATTATTTTTCGCAAATAACTTTTGAAATAATTAAAAGTAGGAAGTACTTTAATTACAAATTTTCCTTTTAATATTTAAACGACAATCGAGTCACTTCAAAACTGGGAATAATTATTATAAAAAACAAAGAATTTTTAAATAAGTTCCAGGAAAGTAGTTGTCATTGTTAAGCCAGTTTTTTTAATTTAATAATACATTTCATAAGCTTTGTCACGAAAGTAAACGGAAGGCCACTTACAAGTTGCTCATAGAGACAGAAAAAGCTTCGAAAATGCAGTACGAAAGGTTTCTTAATTTATTCTTACTCTTGATACTTTTCTTGTGTTACGCTAAATGCATCAATACAAATCCCGAAGACGGCGATGATTTCCAACAAACGTCAATGATGTTAGAAAATGCGGAGATTAGAATCAAAACGGGTTTGATGTCTGTCTTAAAGAGGAGTCTTCCTTATCTGATGAGAATTTTCGAAGAAGTGAACGTATCTTCACCTTGCACGAAGTCTTCCGTTCTCTTCCTGAAAGACTTGATGAAACTAAAAGAGTGGCCTCTTCGAAGTAAGTAATCTTTACTGTATGAAATTATTAGTAACTAAGGATTTCGATACACGTGTATTCCTCGTATAATGGGGAGGAAGGTTCCTTAAAAATCGGCTTCGAGAGTTTGAGACCGTTATAACTTGCGAAATTTTTTTTTCATCTTCTAAGGTAAAAATATGTTTAACTCAAAAATTTACTTTCTCAAAACCCCCGGGCTCACATTTACTTTAATATTTACCAGGTTAAAAGTAGTTCGTTTAATTAGCATTTTCATTAAAGCTTGTATATAGCGTAAGAAAATTAATAGGGCTTTACATAGAGTAAGGTATTTAAACATAAATATTCTTCGTGGATGGACTGTTTTCTAAGGAGCAATAATTTCGGAAAAATTAGTAGAAAATTAAATTTTGGTTATATTTTGCTACTTTAGAATAATTTTTGAATTTCTTTTTGTACAATACAAACAGATAACATATATATTTTCGTTTTACTAACATCGCTTAATTAAGCGGATATCGGATCTAATGTAAACAGCTACGCTAATTATCGATGTTTTTCATTTCTTGCCTTATATTAAAGCTTAAATATGAACGTATACATAAAAATATAGCGAATTCATGCCTATCTGTTGTCAAATGTGTTCGAAAACTTCTAGACTTCTTTATAAACGACTTTAAATAACAGTAACCATTCAAAATATACAAACTCACGCGCACTTTTCGTCAGAACATGGAGGATTTTAACCGCTGATACAACTAAGCAATAGAAAATTTGACAACCCATTGTCACTACTCTGATAATCTAGATACTCTAGTTGAACCTACCTGCAAACGATGCGCATTAACCGAATCGGCATTGATCGGAACCGCATATATCGAGGGTTAAAAACCGATCAAAGATCGGATTCAGTTGTGAATAGTCATGTGATACCGAGTCGAGAAAAGAAATACTCTTAATGTAAGATATGACGAAATAAATGTAAACGAGCGTCCTCCAGTAGAGATGGACCTTTCACAAGGCGCTCGTATAGAATTAGAACATAGAATATCTGGAAGAGAAAAAAGTTTACTTATAAAATATAGTGTCGGGTAAATTTCCCATTGCGAACCTTTTCGGGATCCGAACAGATCTTATCTTTTGCTTAAGTACGAACGTGGAGACAATCAGGATGGACAAAAAGGGGAGAACAGAGATCGATGTAATCTCCGATCTTCAAGGACACGAGGCACTCGGCAAAACGAACACTGCGAGCCAACACAAAAGAGTGAAAACCGGAAGGCTGTGTCAATACACTGGGGACGAGTCTTACTTAGTGTAAATGTAATTTTATGCTAAAATAAATGGATTTTTTGTAAGATACTTGTCATCTCTGTCTCCTCCTCCACACCGACAGACGAACGACCCTAGATCATCCTGATGCAGGATTTGCGATCCTCTAAAAGTCGGAAAACTTACACTGGTGCGAGAAGTGGGATTTTAAGTCCCCAATCTCCGTCAGCTCAGCAAACTCACATTAAGGGTTACTAAGAAATTAGGTCTAATCATCTCATCCTAAAGCTAAATAAATGAGGGCCACTATATATTAAAGTAATTAATTTCTATACAAGGAATAAATGGAATGCACGCTTTGGGGATAGACTAGGAGTAATTGTATAGACTGTTGATGCTTAAGTAAAATGCTTTTTTTATTTTAACTAATANGAAAAAAGTTCCAAATGAAATTCCTCCCACTGCAGGAATGAACCACATTAGAAGATCGAGTTTCTTTACTTAACATACTTTTCCCTCTCTTTGTTAATTTTGACTTCACAATATTTCAAACTATATCCTTCAGACATTTGAATGTAATTTTATCTGATAAATTGCATATAAGATAAGCGATAAATTAAACCGTTATTTTGAAAAAATTATTTATGTAATTGTTTAAATGTTTGATTACGTTCTTTATTTTATTTTTTTAGTATTCGGGACAGCGGTAGACTTTAATGTCGGATATTGCAAAATCAAAGATGAACGTATTAAATACAGGAACGGACAATTGATATCGTTGTAAGTATATTTTTATTAAACTGATTGAATGAAATTAAGAACCTCTGAAGTATGAAACTAACTTTAAATTGCCGAAAAATTTGGCAAATTGACGATGCGATATATAATATGAATAAATCGTAAACTTTTCGTAAAACACGATAATAATTTGTCTAAAAACATTTTAACTAATAATGTTACGAAAAATATAAGTTTAACAAAGAAAATAGCCAACCGAATCTATTTTATTCTGAAATTAATTTTTTATTTCAATGCGCATCGTTTGTCTTGATTTCTGTGTTTTAAATATTCTGTTTTAAATAATCGAGTGCTTCTGCTTTTTCTTTTCTTCTTTTTTACTACAACCCAATATTTCATTTTAGGTTGACCTCTAACTTTTTGTTTTTCTATCATTCAGTCAAACAATACTTTTATTCGACCTGAATATTTTTATAGATGTCCTATCGTGTTGGTTTTTCGTTTATCTATAGTGTTAAGAATGAATTTGGTTTGTCTTGCTAATCCTGATGATTGAAAAATTATTTACTTTAAAATTCCTTCCACATTCTCTTCCAGCACATTGTAAATGCGTGCAGTTTTGTCTTATTTTCTTTCCTCTTTTACGGAAAAATTTTATCTAATCTTTACCTTGAATGGTTCAAAAACAGATTTTCCGAATCAAACAAGGTCAGTTCGGAAAAATTTAATAGGATTTTTTTCACTTTCTATAACGCCTTTTTTCACTGTGTAATTATCGACGTCACACATCTTTTAAACCTTCTGTGAGAAGTTGGTCAATACTGTTTAATTGTCTATCCTTTAGTGTTATTTTAGCACGTCTTTCGATTTCCTTTTAAACAAATCATTATTTTTCAGCTGCGTTGGGCTTTACTGCACCACTAAGATTTTTCAAAGACTTTTGTAGCTATTTTTGTTTTCTGTTTGCAACCGGCTATGCAAATGTACTGTTTTTACGATTTGACTTTTATAACATTATTGTTGGGTAATGTATATTCTTTTATAGATTTTATATGAATGCCGAATAAATTAGATGATAATTCTCAGTGTGTTCTTTCAAGTGTATCTGCTTTCACTCGACTTGAAACTACATGGTACGATACCGTAAAATATATTTACAAGACCTCACGAAACATCTGTCGCATTAAACTTTATACATAACACAATTAAAAAAAATTACAGTAATTTCTGTAAGAGCAGTATACTAATATATTCGTTAGTAGGAGAAATTGTTTCGTTAAATTATACGATTCTACTTCTTTATTCTGCATAAGGTGTTGTATTTCCTGGGAAGTCGAAGATTAAAGATAAAATCTCTTCAATGGTATATTTGAAAGTTTTCTCGTTGGTGTAAAATTGTTCTAATATTGCGATAATAGATTTTCTAGTATTATTTAATGTTAATACATTTCTGGCTGTCGTTGATTTGCTGAAATAATTGATCTTACTGTCAAATTTTTTATTTGGTTATAGGCCTAAATGTTACATAATTTTTAGATATACACTACATATATAAAAGGACTAAATAAATAATTGTTAAATAATCTATTATACAANATGCACGCTTTGGGGATAGACTAGGAGTAATTGTATAGACTGTTGATGCTTAAGTAAAATGCTTTTTTTATTTTAACTAATATATTTCTTTGCACGTTGTTTTATTATTTTACTGATCAGATTTTATTCAATAATTTGTATTATCATAGAGTCTATGACATAGAGAAAAATTTCAATCAAACTTCCAAAATATAATTATTCCATAAATTGTATATTTTCTTATAAATTACAGTTTAAAAATATGAGTTGGTAACTTCATCCGCCGAATTTTAAAACTGTAAGAGGCACCAACTGTTTCGATATTTTTAAATCGAAACATCTTTTAATAAAAATTATTATTATAAATTGGCAAAAAGCTGAATTTTGAGGATAAGTAGGAATTTTTTTTTAAATCGTATATGCTACTGAGGTGTTGAACCTTCATTAAGTCACACATTCTCGAGACGTGACTACATTCATCTTCTATCCCTTAGATCTATAACCATTAAAAGTTAACACGAACGATGTTAATTAATAACTTATACAAACCTCTTTATAAAGTAGTAAGATTAATTCTTTTTAAACAAGAATACAAACTGAAAGACATAGGAATTCCTATGCTTCCTAATGAGTGAACGAATTTGTGCAACACACAATCACATACATCCATATCGAAATCCAAAATACGAAATAATTGCGACTTCGAACTATCTGAGTTCGAATTAACGAGGATTTCTTGTATACGGAAATCCTGTTATTTCTTTGTCCATATTTTTACGCTTCAAGGTTCCTTGTGTCGAAAAATGTGAAAATATTAATTCAGGCTCATTTTGGGACAAATCGCAGTGCTTTTCCTCTTTATTTATAACAGCCCGGAGGGTAAAAAACTAGATTACACTCCTACCATTTTTCAAAACATAAAGAAGCATTTAAATCATATAATATTGTCTCAATCCAAATTGAAAAATAATAATTTTTTTAGAACTAAACAAACGATTAAGAGACAAACTGATAAAATGTTACACAATAATTTCGAATAAATTTTTGCTGATACTTTTCGCGTTGTCACTCACTCGAAACTAGCATCATTTAGAGTAAAATCTCGCGATAAAATACAACCGGTCTAAAACCGAACCTGCGTAAAACGGAAAAATTCTTCGAGACTTTCTGTTTTAAAATGAACCCGTTTAAACAGTAAACCTGCCAAATCGGAAAAAATATTCGAACCGTGAGATTTCGGTATACACGGATTTTACTGCAACATTCAGAAGTAAGAATTCAGGTGAGTTATTATGTCATTCATTAAGACATTTTAACATGATTTTTTTCTACATATACTTTACTATATTTACTTTACTAAAAACTGCTATGGATTATTGAAGTACATTTAATTATTGTGTGAGAGCTCGGGCTGGATACAAATTTTATTTAACAAGAATAAAATATATAAATTTATTAAAGAATAACGCATAAATTTCTCCTATCATATATTAATATAAAAAAAAAATTTTCCCAACACTTAATAAAAAATGAAAGGATGTTATTCTATCTTTTTATGGAGTCTCTTCCTTTCAAAATGCGTGTGTCACCATGAACTTTCGACCAAAATTCATCTAGTGGTCGAAAAACTTAACACTGCCTAAATGGGGCATCAAATTGAAGAGTAAAGACCCTCGATATAAAAGAATAGCATCGAGGACGACAACGAGATTTTGCCGATCCACTCCTTCAAAAAACATATTCGAGTTTGCTTACCCATCGCCGATCCCTTCCTCCGCCGCCGTTCGCCGGACCTTAGCTGTTTTGTACCCTTCAAAAAACATATTCGAGTTTGCTTACCCATCGCCGATCCCTTCCTCCGCCGCCGTTCGCCGGACCTTAGCTGTTTTGTACCGGACGTTCGAACTATACCAGCTAAGAACACTACTTGGCCCGACCCAACAAACTTGAATTTTTTTATCCGTTCATCGAGTGATCTACGATAGTCCGAACTGAATTTCGACTCATCAATCAAGTTTGTCAAGGTTTTATCGTTGTGTGCAGAAATGTGAACTCTTTCTCCCTCTCACGATTCAGGTCCGATTTCGAGTTTACTTTTTATGCCATGTAGAAAATACATTAAAGAACTTTTTGTGTTTAACTAAGCATAAATTGTTATATTTTGTATCTTTTGCTAGAATAACTTAAAAATTAGTGTTTCAGCGAATGAACCTTATCTGACTGGAGTACTGTAATAATTATCCTAGTTTTGTTCTAACATAATAAATTATATAGAAGAAAGAGATATAGTCACAAACTTTTAACGTATATTAAGATATTGCTATAGAAAATTATTATTTATAATAAAACTAAACATTTACATGTACTGTAATACCTAAAAAAATTAGTTTGTTTTCCTTCTCAAACTAATTAAATTCTATTACTTGTAAGACTTCTTTAATACATCCTGTTTAATAACAATACAAAGACATACTAAGTTTGGACCTTATTAAAAGGCAGCATTTATTTGGTAATATGTGATTATTTAAAATATCATTTGTAAAGCTAATACAATTTAGAAGGCATATAAAAATTCATTATACAAATGATTATTTTACATGCTACTACTTTTTTTGCTGAATGGATTAATTAAAGGTGTCTTAAAAATCAATTTGAATCCAGTTTTAGAATATAGGGGAAGGGAGGGAAAGATGGGAACTACTCACTCACCCCGAATCGCGCGACGAAGGACCCGAAACTCTATGCACGCAGAGACACCCGGATATCTTGTATTTACGAACGGCGACTCAGACCGGTTGGTGCCACCAAGTGACGTGTGCAAGTATTTCTTTTTCGCAGCAGATTATTACACAATCATTGAACTTCTGCGGTGTTATTATTTATACCTACGAGGTAAGTATTACTATTTAAATTTATTATGCAAATATCATATAAATAATAACTGGATGTTCAGCTTTTGGTTGTTCTAATCCTTTAGTGAAAGGATATACAGTAGAGCCTCGATTATCCGACCTCCGATTAACCGACACCTCGGTTAACCGACCGTCCTAGTCGGAAAATTTCAAATGTCCGCTAGTGATGTGGCGCTACAATATTTGGCTATGTCTTGGCTACTTTAATATTATTTTTACGTGTTTTAACTGGCAACACTCATTCGACCATGAAAGGGAGCCAGTATTTAAACAAAGCTTAATTTTCTAATTTTTAACGATATAATAGCGACGATTATTATTTTAAAAAATTTTTGTTAGGTTTAACATCGATGAAAATTCAACGCGAAGTAGGTTAATAGCGATATACTAATATACTAATTACATGGGATATAATAATATACTACACTAATAATGGATTTTTTCATACTTTTCGGTTATTTGACTTTTCAATTATCCGACCAACCCCAGTCTCCAATTGGGTCGGATAATCGAGGCTCTACTGTATCGTAAAATGTTTCCAATGGGTCCTTTCGAGGAAAATTTGGGCTAAAAAAAGTGCGCCGAACTTTTATATTTTATGTGCATAGCCATTTGACTTCAATACGCTTTATTACTATAAATTTATGTAATTATTATGCATACCGGTATATAAAAAGCTTTAAACTCGTAAAATAGTTTATTAAATAACTTTTTATCATACAATAATGCAACATAGGTACAAATATAATAATTTTTATTTAGTTGATTATTATATTAAAGTACTTCAATATAATAACCGCGATGTTAAAAGTTTTACGTAGTGAAATAACAAAATAACATAAAAAACACATCTTTATTCCAGCGAGTGTAACGACAAACTATTATAATTTTATTTTATTTAAAGAAAAAAAAATACTTTTACAGTATAAGGTCAAACGATAAAGAAAAATACAAAAATACTAATTACAATAAAACCCTCAGAAGTTTTCTCAGAAAAGAGAGAAGAGGCTAACCTTTAACTTTTACTGAAAACTGTAGAAGCAGCAACAGTGAGGATCACACTAAATAAATATTTTACGGCGGTTATAAAATTTTATTTTTTGTTGTTGTACTATACCGGTCGTATGTGTACAAAATAAGTATAAGTATTGGAATCTTTTCAAATTTGATCTTCCATGTTTTTTTTTTTTTCAAATCTTCACGTCTTGAGACCTACCGAAAACGAAAATATGTATGAATGAGTGTGTGAGTTGACGTATATTTCGTTTAATATCTTAGAATGCGGTAAAAGTTAAGAAATTTGGCATTATCACATTAAATTAAAAATTATATGAGATTGATAATACAAAAGTTGCTGATTGCTAACGGTTGATACTAACAGATAGGCGGTCACGTCTCATACATTGAGGTGGATCGGACTTAATAATTTAACTCATTATTAGCATGTAAGATCTTTTATAAAATTTATCACTACCCTTACAATCATGCGTTGCTATTTTATAATAATCAACAATATAAAACGGTTTTAGAATAAAATCTCATAACGACCAGAAAAGTTATGCACTTTCTTGCAGTTTTTATTTGAAACAACACTTGTCAATCTTTAACGTCATTAACGATGTACTTTGTCTTAAATCTTTGGTAGTCGTCATTTCCGTTCTTCCCAGTCGAATTTAAATGTACAAATTAGTTTCAAACACGTTTAAAAATTCATTTATTTTCGGTTGATTTTTAGCACCACAGTTAGGATTTCGCGTATGCGCTATTTTTCGGGCAGAGATTAACCGCATATATCGAAGGTTTTCTGTATTCTGTATGCACGGAAAAATATAATTGTTTTCTGTTTCGATTTGTTTTTTTCAAAACATGATTTACATAAAGATAAGTTTACTTAATTGTATGTATTTACTATTTCCAGTGATTGATTCTTTCGGAAAGTTACCGGCAGGAATTTTAGGAATAACACTATGGATATCGGGAGATTATGATCAGTGTTTGGACATAAAAATTCCTCAAAATAAGAACGAAATTACCGATAAAGTAAAAGAACAGGTTCGAGGAAAATACTGTGCCCTGACAATTGGAATGCAAGAATCACTGAAACGTATTGCAAAGTCGATCTATAAGTTGGAAAATAATTCATTGATTAAACTTGCCAAAGAGTTTATTGTAAGTATTAAACTTTAAAGAAAAATTTTGCGATAAATTAATACAGTTTAGTGTAATTTCTCAGTTAAATTTATTTATACAAGGAATTAATGAATTTTTTAGAAACCAATAAAGTTTAAAGATACATTGAAAACAGCTTTAGTCGATACAAAGATGGAAATACGTTTGGATGTTTGCATTCCGAGTACATGTAGTAATAAAGACTTACAACACGTTGGGAATTGGAGTAAGTCGTTTGATATTTTGTAATTATATGAATCACTCTTGTAAATCCGAACATGACTTAATCAATTGTCTGTTCGAACTGAAACAATTCTGTCTATTATATTCAGCCAAAACAACACAAAATCATTCTACAAAAGCATAATAACTTTGTAAAATTATTACATACTTACCGGTATATATAGTATGTATAAATAACGTCGATAAAATATGTAATTTATTATATAAATTTTTTAAAATTACCACTCACTAATCCGTAAACTCTTTACGATAAGTAGTTCGGATTAGCAAGATCTAGATCGTTTTTATGCTATTTTTATAAGGAAATAGTAACTGTAATGCATGGAGTGCCCATCAATGGCAGATTCTGTTAATAATTTGTAAAAAATGTTCCACATGTGTTTAAAGGAAAAAAGTTCCAAATGAAATTCCTCCCACTGCAGGGATGAACCACATTAGAAGATCGAGTTTCTTTACTTAACATACTTTTCCCTCTCTTTGTTAATTTTGACTTCACAATATTTCAAACTATATCCTTCAGACATTTGAATGTAATTTTATCTGATAAATTGCATGTAAGATAAGCGATAAATTAAACCGTTATTTTGAAAAAATTATTTATGTAATTGTTTAAATGTTTGATTACGTTCTTTATTTTATTTTTTTAGTATTCGGGACAGCGGTAGACTTTAATGTCGGATATTGCAAAATCAAAGATGAACGTATTAAATACAGGAACGGACAATTGATATCGTTGTAAGTATATTTTTATTAAACTGATTGAATGAAATTAAGAACCTCTGAAGTATGAAACTAACTTTAAATTGCCGAAAAATTTGGCAAATTGACGATGCGATATATAATATGAATAAATCGTAAACTTTTCGTAAAACACGATAATAATTTGTCTAAAAACATTTTAACTAATAATGTTACGAAAAATATAAGTTTAACAAAGAAAATAGCCAACCGAATCTATTTTATTCTGAAATTAATTTTTTATTTCAATGCGCATCGTTTGTCTTGATTTCTGTGTTTTAAATATTCTGTTTTAAATAATCGAGTGCTTCTGCTTTTTCTTTTCTTCTTTTTTACTACAACCCAATATTTCATTTTAGGTTGACCTCTAACTTTTTGTTTTTCTATCATTCAGTCAAACAATACTTTTATTCGACCTGAATATTTTTATAGATGTCCTATCGTGTTGGTTTTTCGTTTATCTATAGTGTTAAGAATGAATTTGGTTTGTCTTGCTAATCCTGATGATTGAAAAATTATTTACTTTAAAATTCCTTCCACATTCTCTTCCAGCACATTGTAAATGCGTGCAGTTTTGTCTTATTTTCTTTTCTCTTTTAAGGAAAAATTTTATCTAATCTTTACCTTGAATGGTTCAAAAACAGATTTTCCGAATCAAACAAGGTCAGTTTGGAAAAATTTAATAAAATTTTTTTCACTTTCTATAAAGCCTTTTTTCACTGTGTAATTATCGACGTCACACATCTTTTAAACCTTCTGTGAGAAGTTGGTCAACACTGTTTAATTGTCTATCCTTTAGTGTTATTTTAGCACGTCTTTCGATTTCCTTTTAAACAAATCATTATTTTTCAGCTGCGTTGGGCTTTACTGCACCACTAAGATTTTTCAAAGACTTTTGTAGCTATTTTTGTTTTCTGTTTGCAACCGGCTATGCAAATGTACTGTTTTTACGATTTGACTTTTATAACATTATTGTTGGGTAATGTATATTCTTTTATAGATTTTATATGAATGCCGAATAAATTAGATGATAATTCTCAGTGTGTTCTTTCAAGTGTATCTGCTTTCACTCGACTTGAAACTACATGGTACGATACCGTAAAATATATTTACAAGACCTCACGAAACATCTGTCGCATTAAACTTTATACATAACATAATTAAAAAAATTACAGTAATTTCTGTAAGAGCAGTATACTAATATATTCGTTAGTAGGAGAAATTGTTTCGTTAAATTATACGATTCTACTTCTTTATTCTGCATAAGGTGTTGTATTTCCTGGGAAGTCGAAGATTAAAGATAAAATCTCTTCAATGGTATATTTGAAAGTTTTCTCGTTGGTGTAAAATTGTTCTAATATTGCGATAATAGATTTTCTAGTATTATTTAATGTTAATACATTTCTGGCTGTCGTTGATTTGCTGAAATAATTGATCTTACTGTCAAATTTTTTATTTGGTTATAGGCCTAAATGTTACATAATTTTTAGATATACACTACATATATAAAAGGACTAAATAAATAATTGTTAAATAATCTATTATACAAAAGTGTATAAATGTTAATTTAAAATAGGTGTGGTCACTTCACCTATTATAAAAATTATAACAATAATTGCTTTAAATTAATTAAAACTATAGAGAATATATTTAGTAATAGAAACGAATAATTTAAATTAAGAAATTAAAGGCTATTTACAGTCACGCGTGGAACTTTCCTAATATGTTTGTTCTTCCATAACTGGATCAAACTCAAAAAGCAATTCTACCAACTTCAGGTAGTTTACGTTATTAGGCTGAAACAAATGTTCAATTGTTCCACGAAAAGCTAAGCATTGTGAGGCCAATAGTCTAATTATTGACATAATTCTTTATAGAACTCTTTTTCAATGCCGAATTTCTATATTCATAATTCGTTGATAATCAGTGTCAATAGCTTTTTGTCTTTTAATCGAATGTCAAATTTTTAACACGCTCTAAAGGCATTTCTGTGATTTACAGACTTTTCTTGCATTGTGAGGGTTGTTGGAAGATTGGAAGATTTCCTCAGTCAGAATAGTCCTATTTGGGCAGACACTAATAGCAGAAGAATTATCAAATTTAATACAACAATAGCAAAAAACAGCATCATTTGTAACAGAGTAAATCAACTAACTTCTCTCAACGACTTCACCATTGCTCAACACTTTGAAATAATGCCAGAGCGAAAAACTACGCCTTCCTTTATTAATAGGAAACGCGAATTTATTAAATTTGATATGGACCCCTCGCCACCAGTATTTGACAAGTTTCATATGACATGCAAAAAGTATTCCATAATGCAGGATAAGAAGGTATTTCGTTTAATATCTGCTGACTGCCACTGTTACTGCTACTCGGCTCTTGACGAACTTCTAATAATGTTATTTTTTGGCTCTCTTCGACAATTTCTTCTGGAAGTGATTGGGGAGGCACTGAGTTTTCATTTGCCTAATTCAAAGCAGACGCTGTTGATGTGGATGTGGACGGTTCATGTAAACAGGACTTTTGTACTAACTTGTAAGAATTTAGTACAAAATTCTTACAAGATTTAATTTTCCCTAACTTCTTCCCTTTTTTTAAGCTTTTCTTTTTATATTGACTTCCAGACAATTTTTTTTTTGTTCCATACTGTAATAAAAATACTAAATACAATATACATTCACAACCCTTTTCAAAGACCGGAGGGTGTCATTGAAAATGATTAATTATAATGATGCTTATCATGCTATTAAAATAGAGTAGATAAAATAACGATAAAAATGAGTTGCAAAGCTAGTAAAAGTTGTAGGTGACATAATTTAATCTTATAATATAATGGATATGGGTTGATAATGATAATAATAAGCGCAGAGCCCAAACGGTTAAGTGTTGAATGATGAAATTTGATACACAGTTAGGTACGTCATGAGAACGTACACTAAGAAGGGTTTTTTCGAAATTGTCCCCGGGGGGAAGAGGAAGAGGATTAAAGATTATCTTAAAAGAACTCGGCTTTACTGTACTATGTTAGATGCGGTTTTTTGCATTTTTGCAGAAAATCCAACATATTTTAAACCATGTAAATATTCTCTAATTAATCTCAGAAGATGGAGACGTAATTCTTGCAGCCGTTGAAAACGGACAAGATCCGCAATAAGCTAATAATCTTAATCTTCGCAATCGTTACCTTTTGCTTGAGCAACGCCGGGCTCACCTTCTAGTAAATAGATAACGAATATCTCTCAAATTGACAGCTAGCAGCCATTTTGACATATGCATTTCCTTAAATTGTCATTGTTTTGTCTATACTTCAAGGCATATGAATTTATTAAAAATAGAGCAAAAATTAACGAACGCAAAAGTAGGTAAATGCAAATACTTCCTAAGCAACTCTATCACACACAGAACGTAAAACTAGTCCAATATTACTTAAATAACTTTCTATATATCACACAAAAGCACACGTTCCGCACCTGATATATAACCAGTCCATGCAAATGCTCCTTTTTAATTCAATCCCTATTGTCACAACATAACCCTTTTTAATGGTGATAAGTAACTACAATTGCTGTATAAAACCAGTAATTCTCTTATCTGATCTCCTTTTAAACACAAAAAATGAACTAGTATAAATGCTAAAATATTTTACTAATACAGATATATATCTAATTTACTGATTTAAACACAGCACAGCCACTTGCTACTTCTCCAGACAAACTAACGTTAAAATCAAATGTTTTCAGTAATTTCAGCTCAAAGCAAAACTATCAACACGTTACACGTAAAATTGTATTTTAGGATAATTGCACCTCATCTTTTAGGAGCGGTCGTGCGGTATATTACATACAAAAACAATAGCTTTGGGCTGTCACGTGAAAAGCCTTTCGACGAGCGCTCGCCAGCAATGCACCTGCACCATAAACCGAAATCAATGGGTACCGAAAGCACTTAGAAGGAAACATGCGATAAATCATAAATCGTATACATCAATATCAGAATAACGTAGATCAATATAGAAAAGCGTTGCGTAAAAATATTTAATTATTTAATGGTTCAAATAATATTTTGATATATTTGCTTATGCTGCCCCCTTACAGTGCCGCCTGATGCGGCCCCCTTTCTCCATCATAGCACGGCACGGCCCTGCTTGAAAATTGCACAAAAAACACGTTTAGAAATAAACATTTAGCAAAACATTAATTGTGTGAGTACTACAGCAATCTTGTATCAATGTTATTTGTTATTGACTGACCAGAATGACTAAAAATGGAAAACAGTCAGTATCTGCTTCAGGTTTACAGTTAAGTCAAAAAGTACAGTACAATCCACTTTAGTTGTAATTGTCCAGAGGTTGACGAGTGACTTGTTTACGACAGGGAAGTTGTATCCTTCTTTGTCCAATGTCAAGGGCAACATCGATATCTGGGTCTCGAGCCGAAAAAATAGCGAGTTTTCCTACGCCTTTCCATGTAGAGCGGATAATTGCGTTTCGTATCCTGATTTATTATTCTGTAGAATATAAGTTTATCGAGAAAAACTGAGTAGACCATTTCTGGACACAACGGATCGATTGGAATGTTCCAAAAGAGAAGACGACACACGTACGGAATAATCTCCTGAACGAGTTATGAGAGATATGTAATAAATCGATGAGACTTTCGAGGACAGTTACGCACAAGAGACAGAAGCTTTTGATAATAGTTCAATAGGAATTGCGGAAGGAGAATCTGCAAAGACAGAACTGAGACATCAAATTGCAATTTGTGTCCTTTTGACATGTTTTTCCTCGTTAGTCATCCCTCGTTGGTTTTTCTGATTGGTTTTGTACCAGTTTTTAGAGGAAATTCAGAATCAGCTCATAACCTGGGAAAAGTAGATGTCAATGTTTAATTCGACACTAAATTCCGATACCGACAGGATTTAAATGTTTGTCTGTTCCCATTATTGCGTAACTTTAAACGGGAATTGTTTAATGATTTTTGGAGATTTAGATCTAGAACTTCTGTGAGACAAATTTTGATAGCGATTCGGACCCTGTCCGGAGCTTCAAACAACTGTACTCTGTACATTTGCCGAGAAGTGTGGCTGAAGGGGTAGAATCGTGTAAAAACACATATGGATACAATTTCTGTAATTACTCAGGATTTTTATATTTCTTCTTAAATGAAGTTAAGACTATTTACAAAAATATAAAATTTGGATAAGGAACAATGTGGTGAGAAGAATTCTTTATGTTTTTAATGTAAAGTGTCAGATCCTAAAACAGAAGGCTGACACTTGATCGTTTTTAACATTGTGAATTGTCTTTTACTGTTTATTTACCTTTGTTTTTAAGAAGTATATTCTTCAAAAAGAAAAAACCCATGTTGACTGTTACTTCTGGGGTGGTGTAAAAAAAGATTAAGATAGACTCAAAAATTTTATATTTTTGTAAATAGTCTTAACTTCATTTAAGACGTGTAAAAACACGATTTCCGTCTTTCCATTTTTAAATAATAACGGTCGCTGTCGGAAAAAAACGGTTAATTAACTCTGGATTCGTCTTGCTGTTTGTTCTTCAACTGCCGGTAAAAGTTTACTACTAGCCAATAACTCGTCGATTCGTCGCAGCGGATGGGAAAGACCTAAATTTGATGTGGGCAACGTACATTTTGCGAGGCCTTCTGGAGGCGCAAGAAGACGGATTTTAAAAAATAAAAAGCAGTTGAAACTGTCAAACTTTGATTCCTAAAAATGCAAACTATAGTCTTTAACTAACATTAAAGAAAAATTAAAAAGAAAATAAAATTAAAGAAACAGAAATTTCCTGCTTTTAGCTTTACTGAACTCCTTAATAATTGCATCGTAATTCAGCTTAGATGCTATATCTGCTTCAGTAGATAAAACTGCAAAAGCGGAAAGTCTTTCCTGACCTATTGTATTTCTTAAAAAATTTTTTATTAGTTTTAATATTGAGAAGCTCTTTTCAGCATAGGCAGTACTTACTGGTATTGTTAAGAAAATTCGAACGGCAATGTAAATATTTGGAAAAATTTCTTTCAAGTTATTTTCTGTTATGTAATGGAGCAGCTGTTACACATCTATAATGAAGTTGGGTAAATTTGGGATCATTGTTTGTAATTCTTCATATAATTCGTAAGGTTGTAAGTCACTGCTCTCACTCATTCGCAGGACTGAATATAAATCTTGACAGTTTTTTAATATTTGCTCTTTTGGAACATTTTTTAACTCGCTTACATCATAGAGAAAACCAAAATTTTCAAAGTGTTGATTTAAAGACATAAATCCCGAATCAATATTGCTTATTATAGAATCAATCGTGGTGTTAAAAAAAATCTGTTTCATACCTGCTTTTGAAAGACTGTATAGGTTGATCGCTGCCTTCATCATCGAACATCCTTTTCTTTTCGGCTACCCTTTCGTTTTTAAAGTCTTTTAGCAGTTCATAATTGCTATTTTCAATAAACTGACGAGCGTCAAACAAGCATTTTACGAATCCAGTTTGTCGATATTCTTTGATCTAGTCACAAAATGTACGCAAATGTTCAAGAGCATTGCTTAAATGGACTTGTAAAGATTGCCATAATTTGCTTATGATATTAACACGCGATAATATCTAATACCCTACATGTAATGATATGATACAGCCATTTACTGGTCTCTAGGTTAAAGCTGCTTCTCTGGCAGCATACAATTGTAGCGTAACAACAAGGATGGGAGCGTATCTCATAGCAGCACATTTCCTGGCAGTTGTTCCCATACGTAGCAAGACGCCTCAGCTGGAAATGGATCCACCCTCAACACCAAATGTCATAGCTGCTTTCAGAACATGGCAAATTCAATGCCTACTTACATTTGTTTCTACACAGCGACACTGACTGCTGTCCGAACTGCGACGTGCGTGATGGGGTAAAGCATTATGTTTTGTCTTGCCCATTGCTGGAGGACATAAGGAACGAGCTCAAACTTTATGTTGAAGAAAATAATCTCAATTGGCCGTGTAAGCTGGAAATTTTGGTGTCGAGTAAAAAATACTTTTACCTTTTTCAGAGAATGATCAAGCTTTAGTTTAACACAACATTAATACATTGATAAAGGATTTTCTCCATTTTTCGTATCTTTGTACTGCTGAAGATCTTATAATATTTTTATGCCTATTGTACTGTGCATTCACTCTTTGTCTGTTACTGTACAAGGTCTGTACACCATTTTCGCCTTGGCGTCCGTCTCCATGCTTAGTTCCATTTGTTTTGTTCAGGCCTCCATCAATGTACTTTCATTGTGTGTCTATGTTGCACTAGCGTTGTGCAGGAACCGTTTCCTCTCATACTGTACATATGCGAGCTTTTTTTGTTATGACTAACCTTCACGCAACCTGCAATGTCTTCAGTTTAGTGATTTACCACATGACTCAAGACGTCATGATTTTATATTTATGTGTACTGTATTTTGTTTTCTTTTCTTTTACGCTCACTGTCGGTTTTCCTTCTCAGCATGTCACTTCTATGTACTGTACATCCTATATATATTCATCCCGACTGTGCCTAGCAGTGTCGGGCTTAATAAAGTTTATTTTGTCTGTCTGTCTGTCTGTGATGTATTCTTATATATCAGCGCTGTCCAACTTATCATAGCCCGCGGGCCATATTTTCTTCACCAAACATTTCGGGGGCCAAGAAGGTTGGTGATGGNGAATAACACTATGGATATCGGGAGATTATGATCAGTGTTTGGACATAAAAATTCCTCAAAATAAGAACGAAATTACCGATAAAGTAAAAGAACAGGTTCGAGGAAAATACTGTGCCCTGACAATTGGAATGCAAGAATCACTGAAACGTATTGCAAAGTCGATCTATAAGTTGGAAAATAATTCATTGATTAAACTTGCCAAAGAGTTTATTGTAAGTATTAAACTTTAAAGAAAAATTTTGCGATAAATTAATACAGTTTAGTGTAATTTCTCAGTTAAATTTATTTATACAAGGAATTAATGAATTTTTTAGAAACCAATAAAGTTTAAAGATACATTGAAAACAGCTTTAGTCGATACAAAGATGGAAATACGTTTGGATGTTTGCATTCCGAGTACATGTAGTAATAAAGACTTACAACACGTTGGGAATTGGAGTAAGTCGTTTGATATTTTGTAATTATATGAATCACTCTTGTAAATCCGAACATGACTTAATCAATTGTCTGTTCGAACTGAAACAATTCTGTCTATTATATTCAGCCAAAACAACACAAAATCATTCTACAAAAGCATAATAACTTTGTAAAATTATTACATACTTACCGGTATATATAGTATGTATAAATAACGTCGATAAAATATGTAATTTATTATATAAATTTTTTAAAATTACCACTCACTAATCCGTAAACTCTTTACGATAAGTAGTTCGGATTAGCAAGATCTAGATCGTTTTTATGCTATTTTTATAAGGAAATAGTAACTGTAATGCATGGAGTGCCCATCAATGGCAGATTCTGTTAATAATTTGTAAAAAATGTTCCACATGTGTTTAAAGGAAAAAAGTTCCAAATGAAATTCCTCCCACTGCAGGAATGAACCACATTAGAAGATCGAGTTTCTTTACTTAACATACTTTTCCCTCTCTTTGTTAATTTTGACTTCACAATATTTCAAACTATATCCTTCAGACATTTGAATGTAATTTTATCTGATAAATTGCATGTAAGATAAGCGATAAATTAAACCGTTATTTTGAAAAAATTATTTATGTAATTGTTTAAATGTTTGATTACGTTCTTTATTTTATTTTTTTAGTATTCGGGACAGCGGTAGACTTTAATGTCGGATATTGCAAAATCAAAGATGAACGTATTAAATACAGGAACGGACAATTGATATCGTTGTAAGTATATTTTTATTAAACTGATTGAATGAAATTAAGAACCTCTGAAGTATGAAACTAACTTTAAATTGCCGAAAAATTTGGCAAATTGACGATGCGATATATAATATGAATAAATCGTAAACTTTTCGTAAAACACGATAATAATTTGTCTAAAAACATTTTAACTAATAATGTTACGAAAAATATAAGTTTAACAAAGAAAATAGCCAACCGAATCTATTTTATTCTGAAATTAATTTTTTATTTCAATGCGCATCGTTTGTCTTGATTTCTGTGTTTTAAATATTCTGTTTTAAATAATCGAGTGCTTCTGCTTTTTCTTTTCTTCTTTTTTACTACAACCCAATATTTCATTTTAGGTTGACCTCTAACTTTTTGTTTTTCTATCATTCAGTCAAACAATACTTTTATTCGACCTGAATATTTTTATAGATGTCCTATCGTGTTGGTTTTTCGTTTATCTATAGTGTTAAGAATGAATTTGGTTTGTCTTGCTAATCCTGATGATTGAAAAATTATTTACTTTAAAATTCCTTCCACATTCTCTTCCAGCACATTGTAAATGCGTGCAGTTTTGTCTTATTTTCTTTTCTCTTTTAAGGAAAAATTTTATCTAATCTTTACCTTGAATGGTTCAAAAACAGATTTTCCGAATCAAACAAGGTCAGTTCGGAAAAATTTAATAGGATTTTTTTCACTTTCTATAACGCCTTTTTTCACTGTGTAATTATCGACGTCACACATCTTTTAAACCTTCTGTGAGAAGTTGGTCAATACTGTTTAATTGTCTATCCTTTAGTGTTATTTTAGCACGTCTTTCGATTTCCTTTTAAACAAATCATTATTTTTCAGCTGCGTTGGGCTTTACTGCACCACTAAGATTTTTCAAAGACTTTTGTAGCTATTTTTGTTTTCTGTTTGCAACCGGCTATGCAAATGTACTGTTTTTACGATTTGACTTTTATAACATTATTGTTGGGTAATGTATATTCTTTTATAGATTTTATATGAATGCCGAATAAATTAGATGATAATTCTCAGTGTGTTCTTTCAAGTGTATCTGCTTTCACTCGACTTGAAACTACATGGTACGATACCGTAAAATATATTTACAAGACCTCACGAAACATCTGTCGCATTAAACTTTATACATAACACAATTAAAAAAATTACAGTAATTTCTGTAAGAGCAGTATACTAATATATTCGTTAGTAGGAGAAATTGTTTCGTTAAATTATACGATTCTACTTCTTTATTCTGCATAAGGTGTTGTATTTCCTGGGAAGTCGAAGATTAAAGATAAAATCTCTTCAATGGTATATTTGAAAGTTTTCTCGTTGGTGTAAAATTGTTCTAATATTGCGATAATAGATTTTCTAGTATTATTTAATGTTAATACATTTCTGGCTGTCGTNCTTGGGAATTTTTTTGTTCAATAATAAATGTGAATTCTTCTTCCTGGAAAAAATAAGACCTAGCGCATTTTTCAGAGCAAAAATTAATATAAGACACTGTCTTATTTTCGGGTAAACACGGTAGTAAAATAATTTTAATAAAGTATTAATAATAATAATTCAGTAACATAAATTTAAAATGTACTCGCGGGCCGTAAAAATTATTTTGCGGGCCGTATATGGCCCGCGGGCCGCCAGTTGGACAGCGCTGTTATATATAGATCAACAATGTGATCTTTGTATATATAACTGTCCATCAGCCAAAATGGCACTTTGTACTGTATATTTGTGTCACGATTATTTTTAATCATTGCGATGCGGGTCAATTATGAAATCCTACCTTTCCTCATCCTTCTAAGAATTCAACTTTCATTCTTTACTCCATCCCTCTCCTCTTCTACTACACACCCTTCTCTTTTTCCTTTTTTATTTTCTTATATGGGCTACGTCTCACTACAGTCTCCTACGACCTATAAACTCAACTAAAGTCCGGACTTCACAAGTGAAAAGTCTTCGTTAAGCAAGTATTTAAGACATTTATAAATAACATAATATAGCTCTTAAGTGATTATGTACACAGAAATGATATTTATATTCTTACATTCAAATAGATATACAGTAAATACAATAATAGTTACTTAATTTATTGATTGTTAAATGATATAAATTATATTCAAGTAAATTGATGTAAAATGTTAATTGCCTTAATTTAGAATTGTTCTCGGAATATTTATTGCATGGGTAGGATTGGCAACGTTAACAGAGATATTAATGAGACTTCATATTATTCCTTTCAAGGCGAGTAAAGGTAAGTCTTTAAGATTATCAAAACATACTTCTAACCTAATTAATGATGAGAATTTATCTATTATTATTCTAACGTTAAGAAAAATAATCTTGAATGCCATTATTTTTGAATACTTCAAAACACAATTTTAAAATAAATATATCTTTTATCAGTTAACTTCACCTAAATAATAATTTATTAATGTTTGTAATTTTTAGGTAAAGTTTTTGAGTATATTCTTGGAGCTTCTCCTTATAAATCTCTATATAAATTATATTCGACGAATCTTGACGAAAGTACGAAGTCGATGTGCGGTGTAAAATTTCTTCTAGTAAATACTGTGGTGTTGGGGCATGTATTCGTGATAGCATTGTTTTTCCCCACAATAGGAGGTATTCTTTCTTATACTGTAAGATATAATATTTAATATTTATAAAACTTTTTGCCACAATGTATGCAGAAGAAATACCACAATAACACAATTTTAATTGCTCTATTGTTCAATTCGTACATTATCATAGTTAACATGAAAAATGTAATTATATTATCACTTTCAACTACATTTTTATGAGGTAGTGTATCGTATTATGAAATGAGATTTATAATACGATACATTTTTCCTGTTAACTATGATAATGTACGAATTTCTAGTTTAATCATATTTTTTATTGTGTTACGAACATGAGATTATAAATATTTATAGATTTTCGAGAAAGAGTTACAGTGGTACCTCAGAATACGAAATTAATCCGTTCCGACACTGAGATCGTATGATGAAAATGTCATAAGGTGAATCATTTTTCCCCATACGATTACATGTAAAACCAAATAATTTGTTCTAACACGAAAAACACACTCAAATTAAAGCTAAGTAGTACATTAAAAAAAAGATAACTATAGTAAGGAAAACACTGAAAAATGCGTTTTGTAGTTGTAAATGTATAAATAACCATAATAGAATAATAATTGATTAAAAAAATGTAGTTTTATTTGCACTTTACCTTTGAGGATAGACGACGGTGGAGGTGTAAACTGGTGGCGGAAGAGAGGGAGAAGGGAAATGATACTAAATAACATAACATAATGTAACAACAACTTAAAAATAACTTAGAAAAGATTTTTAAAAAATTAGTGTTGTTTTATTTATTATTTTTTTTAAATTTTTATCCACTGCTTGTTGCTTTCTTTCCTTCACTTCTACCAGCACTTTCACTAGATAGAGGTCGCTTGGTAAAATATCTATCCAAAGAGGTTTGGCTTTGCCTACTTTTTAAAATGTTTCTAAAATGACTTAGGCAAATGTCATTACTCCGATCAGCAATATGGCCAGTGTGAACCTTTTCGGGATGTTTCTTTTCAATAAAATCAGTCACTTTCTGATAATACCTGAAGATTTTCTTTATCGAGCGAGATCCTTCCAAGACGAAGCAAACACGCCGACTGAGACCAACGAACAGAAGTGAATAAAAAATGGCGCCGCGAACCAACGTAACATGAGTTAACGTATGGTGAGTTTTTGTTCGTATCGTGGGGCAAAAAATATGTTCGAATTTCATGTCGTATCCTGAAAAATTCGTATGCTGGGACGTTCCTGTCCTGAGGTACCACTATATTTCTATCAAATTGCAAAATCTGCACGGATGAAGCCGCGAGTACAGCTAGTTAATACATATTATATTCCAATTAATAAAACTCATATTTTATATAAAAGATTTTTTATATTTATCTAGTATTAAAAGAATAACAATAATTATATTTTAAAGATAAATATTCCAATATCTTCAAGCATGTGTATCTTCTTTTATTCGAAATTATTCTCCAAGCCGTCACTATGATAGAATCATTTTTTTTCTACAGGTAAGATCATTAAAATTTAAATGTTACATATATACAATTTTCGAAGAATATTTACATTTACTATCATTATAATAATAGTAACATTTATACATTGTGGAAAAAAACTTTTCATTTTAAAACTAATACTAAATAATATTTTTTGTCTAGCGGATTTATGGTAATGTATCTGAGACAAAAAACTGGACGAAACTCTGCGAAATACTATATTATGTTTTTAGTCAAGCGAGTTATCAGGTAAAATATTTAACTCTTCCTGTCACTGCTTCCAGTATTATATTTTGTTCGTGTTGCAGATATACACTTCCGATATTCTTCGTTTTGGGCTTCGCAATTCTTCTGCCTCTTCTTGGAGAAGGTCCTCATTGGGATATTATTATTAGTCAGGGAAAACACTTAGAAAGCGAATGGTGGAAATATATCAGCCATATTCATATTTACCAAAACGAAGGATCGATGGTAAATGCACAAAGTTAAAATTTAGTTTTTAAGTTTTAGATATTATAAATGATTAGCTGATAATTTGCATTCACTCGAGCTGTTTTGAACAAACCATTGTATTAGATATATACTATTTATCGTTAAGCCACAAATGTCTTTAATTTATAACATCTTAGGAAATTTGAAAGGTCTGTGAACTTTTCTTCACTTTAAACTGTTGTATAACTATGTATTGTTTAGGATGTTTGCCACTTGACTATCCTAATGTCAATAGTTTGTTAAAAGAAACGGAACTTGCTATAAATTTTGCAACTTTTATTGGTGGGAATATTCAGTAGACCTGGAAATGTGGTTTTCTGGTGATACGAAAAATGTCTAAAATTCCATTTCAATTCGGTTCGTTTAAAATTAACTATTTTATTTAATTTTTAAAAGTTTCTTTATAAATAAAAACATCTCTCTCAAAATCATACTAATAAATATATATTATTATTATTTTTCTATAGTCAAATGTAGTGCAGGTGAACACCAGGGTATCTCTAGTAGAGTTGCTGTTACTTCTGCAAATAATGTCTTAGTAATATCTTAGTTAAACACGATGTGTTTACATATCATCTGTTTACAATTTATCGGTTTATTAAAAATTATATTAAACCATGCAATATAATATAATATGCAAAAAAAACATCTGAAATCTATTTTCTCTCATTATTTTTTTTAGTAAACCTAAAAACGATTAAATAAGAAATTTTATTAGCAAAAAATTTAAATTTATAAACAGGCGACAGTAATAGAAATAAATTGCTTTAATAAATGTGGTTTATAGTATAAAGATAGGTTAACGTAAACTTTTGTTATACTGTATCTTCAAGTCTATAAATGCACTTTGGATATTATTAGTATTTGTGTGTACGATATATTTATAAGTAAATCGAATAAAATATTAGTAGTTTTATTAGTTTTTAATTCGTCTACTTTATAAAAATTTTTAGGAGTTTTTCAACGTATTATGGTTCCTCAGTGTGTTGCTGCAACTTTCCATCTTAATGTCACTGTTATTATATATTGTTGACAGGTAAAAATTTATTTCTTATTAATACGAAAAATGTATTTGTATTTTTGTAATATGATCTTCAGATATACAGTAGAGCGTCGATTATCCGAATCAATTAGGGACTGGGGTCGTTCGGAAGATCGGTGTTTCGGATAACCGATTATGTACGAAAAATATATTAATTTATCCCATCTTGACATTTTTCTCCGTTGCGTGTCGCTTCGCGTTAAATTTTCGTCGATGTTAAGCCTAACGAAGACTATTGTATCGTTAAAAATTAATTTTTTATTCTGTACGAACAAAATAAATATATTGAAAAATATAAAAACAATAAAAAATACTCCAGAAGTTAATTTAGTATCAATCAAAAACGTAAAATATTTAAGTAGCCCAAGACATAGCCAAAGATTACAGCGCCACATCACTAGAGAATATTTAAATTTGCCGACTGGAATTCTTTCGGATGATTGACTTTCGGATAATCGACGCTCTACTGTGATGCTAAATCGATTAGATAAGCTTAAGTAAAGTGTTTCAACTTTTTGGGAGTGTTTAATCGATATGGGGTGATTCCTATTGGTCCGTAACGAAAGGTCATATATGTCCGTGATAATAAGGTCGCGTTGGTATTTGAATCGCATTTGTACAGACTTACAAAAATGTATTTGTTTACTAAAATTTATAAAGTATAATAAGTCTTAATAATACGCAAGTCCTAGTTGACATTTTAAATTTAAATTGTATTTGTTTACTATTTACAAATACGAAAAACCGAAAATTATTTAAATAAAAGAATTAACAGCCGTAAAAACCGAAGCGGTGTCCAGGAACACCTACTTTAATTTTGACCTTATTACAGTCTATGGCGTGCCGTTATGGAAGCTGTGGAAGCGGCGTTTACCTTGTATTTTTTAAAATATAAATACATTTCTTGCGATTATTTCATATTTTAAAGTACTTTCAATTGCTTAAAATTAATATTTTATTATTACCGCTATATGCATTATGCATTATATATAAAAAAACAATAAGATTGCTATTGTATATTCGAGTGTTAATTCGCAATGGACGCGCCATATTGTCGAATACGGGACAGCTTCCATGGCGAAGATATTTTTCGCAGTGAAAGCTGTCCCGTATTCGAAGTGTACGAAAAACAAAAAAACGTTTTTCTGTTATTCGTACACTTTTACTTATGAAAAATCAACTGAAGTATGTGCGTCACACGTCTCCAAAAGCCATCCTTACTACTCACACATAACGATCCTCGACTATTCCAAAATATTTAAGATTAAGATTAACCCCTTCCATTGTTAACACTTCACCGCGTTGAGAATTTCGAAAAATTCCTTCTTAGTGTTCGTTCTCATGAGGCACCCTTCCTGTGTACCAAATTTCAACCTTCAACTCCTAACATTTTGGGCTCTGCGCTTCTTATTATTATTCGGAGTGACTATTTCAAGGGCAATTTTGGCAACTAAAAATATTATTGTCGACGATATCAAGTTTAATATTCAAAAGAAAATTTAGAACTTGCAAGAGCTCCTCCTCTTTTAAGTTTGGGAATTGTATAAAATATAAATCAAATCAACTTTTTATTAACAAATACACTAAGTACACTTTACACAGTTTTCACACTTTATTTTCGATTTATATTCAGTCACTGTATCGCTTCGACTACTCACGCTTCACTGTTTGATTTTATTCACTCACTGCACTACTTTGGAATTTTCACTTCTTATTCGGTTCTTCCCTTTGTCACTGATAAGAAACTGACGTTCGAACCACGACGGATCTTGCTTTATATATCCCACCAATGGGTAGTCCCATTCATACAAAAAAGGCTTCGAATGGTCCACATTCTTCCAGAACATTCCACAACATTTGAGTGTTCTGGAATGTTCCACAATGATCTGGGATGTTCCCGAACGTTCCAGAACATCTCGGAACACTCTGGAATGTTTTGGAATGTTCTCGAATACTTTCGAATATTGCGTACTGTTCTAGAAATTTCGAGAGGGCGAAATTTACAGCCTTTATATCTTCAACAACACATCCTTCCGGTAAAAACGGGAACCTTCTTCATGGACGGGGGATAGAGAGCTACCACACCATATAACTCCCTCGATCGTACCGGAACTCGTTTTTGAGTTTTAGCGGCACGCACATTGTATACTTACCTTTATAATATATATTGATGATTACAGTCCAGTAGCGTGCCGTTTATGGAAGCGGTGGAAGCGCCGCTTACTTTGTATTTTCTAAAATATAAATACATAAGCTGCGATTATTTTCATCTTTTAAAATACTTCCAATTGCTTAAAATTAATATTTTATTATAACCGAATTATGTATTTTATTACAAATTTCTAAACATGTGAAAAACAACAAGATCGCTATTGTATATTGGAATGTAAATTCGTGTATGCATATTTCCAATGCACGCACCCTATTGTCGAATACGGGACAGCTTTCAAGGCTAAAATATTTGAATGGTGTAAAGCAGCCAGATTATAGGCATTGGCCCATTCGCTTTACGGAGCACCAATCTCTGGAGAAACGTTTTAGCTGGTAGATGCTACATACAAAAGTATCGTATAACACTTTCAATGATTCTATCCCTTAGCCAATGGTAGGGAGCTATTTGAATGCCATATTCATATTTACCAAAACGAAGGATCGATGGTAAATGCACAAAGTTAAAATTTAGTTTTTAAGTTTTAGATATTATAAATGATTAGCTGATAATTTGCATTCACTCGAGCTGTTTTGAACAAACCATTGTATTAGATATATACTATTTATCGTTAAGCCACAANTTTGCGCTTCTTATTATTATTCGGAGTGACTATTTCAAGGGCAATTTTGGCAACTAAAAATAATATTGTCGACGATATCAAGTTTAATATTCAAAAGAAAATTTAGAACTTGCAAGAGCTCCTCCTCTTTTAAGTTTGGGAATTGTATAAAATATAAATCAAATCAACTTTTTATTAACAAATACACTAAGTACACTTTACACAGTTTTCACACTTTATTTTCGATTTATATTCAGTCACTGTATCGCTTCGACTACTCACGCTTCACTGTTTGATTTTATTCACTCACTGCACTACTTTGGAATTTTCACTTCTTATTCGGTTCTTCCCTTTGTCACTGATAAGAAACTGACGTTCGAACCACGACGGATCTTGCTTTATATATCCCACCAATGGGTAGTCCCATTCATACAAAAAAGGCTTCGAATGGTCCACATTCTTCCAGAACATTCCACAACATTTGAGTGTTCTGGAATGTTCCACAATGATCTGGGATGTTCCCGAACGTTCCAGAACATCTCGGAACACTCTGGAATGTTTTGGAATGTTCTCGAATACTTTCGAATATTGCGTACTGTTCTAGAAATTTCGAGAGGGCGAAATTTACAGCCTTTATATCTTCAACAACACATCCTTCCGGTAAAAACGGGAACCTTCTTCATGGACGGGGGATAGAGAGCTACCACACCATATAACTCCCTCGATCGTACCGGAACTCGTTTTTGAGTTTTAGCGGCACGCACATTGTATACTTACCTTTATAATATATATTGATGATTACAGTCCAGTAGCGTGCCGTTTATGGAAGCGGTGGAAGCGCCGCTTACTTTGTATTTTCTAAAATATAAATACATAAGCTGCGATTATTTTCATCTTTTAAAATACTTCCAATTGCTTAAAATTAATATTTTATTATAACCGAATTATGTATTTTATTACAAATTTCTAAACATGTGAAAAACAACAAGATCGCTATTGTATATTGGAATGTAAATTCGTGTATGCATATTTCCAATGCACGCACCCTATTGTCGAATACGGGACAGCTTTCAAGGCTAAAATATTTGAATGGTGTAAAGCAGCCAGATTATAGGCATTGGCCCATTCGCTTTACGGAGCACCAATCTCTGGAGAAACGTTTTAGCTGGTAGATGCTACATACAAAAATATCGTATAACACTTTCAATGATTCTATCCCTTAGCCAATGGTAGGGAGCTATTTGAATAAATGTATTGTTTTAAGATTTCAAAAGTAAAAAATATTCAATGTGATATTTATGTACGTTTATTTACAAAGCTATATTTAATTTTAATTTTTTTAATTACAGTGTAATCATATTAGCAAATTTTCAGACAAAATTTATTAAATTTGTATCACGTTTTAAATTTTAAATAATATGAAAAACAATTTTCCGTAAACTTTATGGAGAATTTTTCGAATTATTTTAACTGCGTCATGAATTGCAGTATTTATATTCGTGTCCAGATTATATTGGCGAGTCACTCTTAGGGCTGTTTTACACTATAACCGACTAAACCGACTGGCCCGACTCCGAGTCGTGTTGCCATGGCAACAGCAGTCTGCGACTGACTAGTAGTTCCAGTCGGACAGATTTGAAAAGTTAAATATTTGTAGTCGGGTCGGAGCCGTCGGTGAGGTACAGCCAATGACAGCTTCGAAGCTGTAACCAATCGGAGTTTAGATTTATCCAATCTACGTGGAAGTTAAAATACGGCGGAAAGTATAGATTTCTTGGAAACTTTGATAATCGAAGCCAGAAGATATCCGTGGCTTTATGATATTCGGCGAGCCAATTATAGATACGACATAAAAAAAAATAATTCTTGGACAGAGATTTTCATGAAACTAAACGTTGAAGGTACGTGATCGACTAATGTAATAATCTAATAATGACGATCTAGGTGCACGATCGCTTTCCATGACGGTCATGTTTTCTGTTTAATTTAAAAAACTTACCATCATTGGNCATAAAAAAAAATAATTCTTGGACAGAGATTTTCATGAAACTAAACGTTGAAGGTACGTGATCGACTAATGTAATAATCTAATAATGACGATCTAGGTGCACGATCGCTTTCCATGACGGTCATGTTTTCTGTTTAATTTAAAAAACTTACCATCATTGGCTAGTGTATTGTTCTGATTGGTCCTTATGAGTTGGCCACCGACATATAATCGTACTTAGTGAGATTGCTTTAGTCGGTCCGATTATAAAATAGGTCGGGTCGGTCCAGTCGATCATAGTGTGAAACAGCCCTTAGACATAAAAAAAATATTATAATTAATGACGGCGTGTACAAAAATGTACTAAAAGAATTATATGATTTAATAGAAAAGTTGCGACCGACGGTTTCAACGCGAAAACACGTACGTCGGACGTTCAGCGCCGCCTTCCTGTAAGCCTAGAAGTTTGACAATGGCGTTTGAAACGTCAATGTAATCATGCTCGATGTTCCGAAAAAAACACTATTAATAATCACTGCTAGAGCAGCAATACATTTTAAGGCCAATATTATTTGTGCTATTGCCATTTCGTTATCTAATCTAAGTATCTCTTAAGCCTGGACTAGGTCAAATTTGGAAAACGCGTAGCCTTGCAGATGAAGTTTAAACTAAGGCTTATAATCCGCATGGGATAATAAACTAATCGCACGTCTTTATTCGAAATATTTTTGTAATCTTCAGAGATTCTAACTGTTTTTTTTTTTTTTTTGTTTAAAAATTTTATTTTTTTTTTTTTTTTTTTTTTTTTGTTTAAAATTGGCACGATAGGAAGTTCCACACCGGATCAGCTATGTGAATCAGGAAAATTTTTGAGGGTTTATCTCTATAACTCGTCAGCAAGCTTCTGGCGAATACCCAAACCAGCATGCTTTGGTACAAATGATGCGGGTGAAAAATTGCAATATTGGTTTCCGTTAAGTCTACCTAACTCTGCTTTTTACACACGTATGGAATTTATTACAAAATTAAATGCATAGAAATGATTTCGGCAACTGTCTTTACGGACACTTACGTCGACATTCCTTTTTCGACGAAGTACGAAATTATTTCAGAATAATGTCAAAATTATTGACACGATAGATTTCAGAGAGTGTAATCCCAAAGCCGCTTACATTTTTGGGTTTTCGGTTCTTAATTCGTGTAATTTTAGGTTTTGGTAATACTCGAAAAGTGAAATTTATCCAATTCGACTTGCAAAATTCGAAAGCTTCCAAACACAGCACGAAACTGTCGGTAATAAACCGCAGATAAATTAGGCTCGGCCATTAAACACATTATTCACCTTCTTAAGTTTTTAAATGAAACCAATGAAACCAAAGTAGATTTAGTTTTATTAAAAACTTTAAAAATTTGTCAAGTCATACATACTTTACTTCTTCAGTATTTATACAAATTTTAAATACAGTCGAGTCCGCATAAGTCGACACTCCAAGGGGAAGTAAAAATGTGTCAAGTTATCCGATATGACGACTAAAACGAACCAGTCAGTGGTTCGTTTTAGTCTTACGAATACAGTCTTTAAGCTCTAGTCTAGATTTGCCTTGCCTGGTTTCGGGCCATGCGATAATAGCAATTTTTTTGCGAAAGGTCGCTACTTGCTTTGCAGTTGGGCTGGGGGACTTGTCGCCCATCCGTAAGAAGTGCCGTATAGGAGTAGTCGTACCGGATGCTTGATCGGTTTTACCGGTTGAGGCATTCAATAATCTTTATCCGACTTTAACAGTATTTCACCATCCATCAGTGGCACTGAAGTTGATTTCTACTCCAAGTTCCTCAACGATTTCCATCGCTTTTTGCTTCGGCACCCATGCAGGAAGATTCGATGAATGAATTTGCGTCAGCCAACGTACCAGAGCATCTTCCACATTTTTTCACGGCGACCTTCTCTGGCGTTATCGAGACAGTCGTGTCGAAGGCCCAAGAAAACATTTCTTAATTTTTTTCTTTTTCTTCAGAATTCTCGCCAATGTTGTTTTTGAAATGTTTTCTTGTTTCGAAAATTCGGCTTGAGAACATTTATTACATTCAAATTCACATATTAGTTCGTATATTTCTAACAGAAACATAAAACACGTGCTACAGATAACGCGTGAATGAAAAGTGAAAAAATGCAAAATCGTATTTTGCTGTGATGTTGAAATAGATTGCACATTTTTTGTTTATGTTATTATTTTTTATACAAAAATTTATTAAATAATAAGGAATTATTATTATGTATATGTTACAGTCAAAACCCGTTTTGTCTAGTTAAAACTAGAATTTACTGCTAGTGAAAAATGAATTTGAGTTAAAACTAGTTTTAGCTAGACAAAACGGGTTTTAACAAAGACATTCAGTATAAACTAGTTTCAACTAGTTAAAACGCGTTCTAACTAAAACGGGTTTTGACTGTAACATATATTGACAAATAAGTCGATTCCCCTTTAAAAAAATGAGTTTACACCACACAGCTTACAGAGTCATTTTTTTCAGGAAGGGAGTCGACTTATCAGATGTCTAAACGAGTGTGGCAAAGAAAATGTATGTCGATTTATTCAGTGGTGACGAGTTAAACGATGTCGAGTAAAGCGCAGTTTTTTAACATTAATTCGTATGAAAGTCAGCAGGGACCATACAAAACTTACGACTTAACCGGCGGTGTCTGGTTATACCTATGACGCCATATGCGGACTCGACTGTATTATTATTTAACGAATGCTTGATATTTCGAATCCTTTTGCTATGTATTGAATATTATTTTTCAGATGGCCCAGATTTGGAAGACTCGCCATAATTGCATCAATGTTAACAGGGATTATCATGTATATAGTTGATGTAGCTTCGAACAGATATTACGTGATGTTTGGAATACCTGCGGCTGCTGAGTAAAAACTTTTAATTTCTTTATGTTTTGATAATGGATGGTTGTTACTAAAAGAAACTAATTTATATTTTCGTTTATTATTGTAGGGAAACCTATAAATATTTTGCTTATAATTATCGTAAACCATATTATTCCCATCTCGGTGCTTATTGTTTTGGTGCTTTAATTGGAGATATATTAAGAAAGAAGCAACAGGTCACATTTGGAAAAGTATACTAATTTTATTTATATCTTATGTTTATTATTATTATATACATACATATAAATATATATAAAAATCAAAAGCTATTGCAAACAGTTATATATCATAACCTATCCCAAATGCTTAGCTAATACAATATTAAATATTAAAAAAAAAAAAAAAAATGCTGTAAATACAAGTAGTTAGTTACATATAATAATTATTAGATATTTAGAAACACAAAACTGAATCTATCAAGAAAGAATTAATTAATTAAATATATCAAAATTCTAAATTTCATTTTCAAAAACTTAAANTATATATGACAAAAGGTTTGTTCAAATAGAAGTTCCTGACGCATGCGTATGTCATTTTGCAATGCGAAGAATAATGTGCAGTGCATGCTGGTTCTAAATCAGTTACAGTTAGCGACTAAGGAGACTTGGATAGGAGTAACGCGAGTGACCTAGCTCTATTGGATATTGGAGGTGTGCATATATATATATATATATATACGAATTACTATTTTTTTTACATGGGCATAATTCCGGCTGTTATTTTAGTCATATTTTAAATGTTTCTAATGTATTTAATTTAAAGAATGTAATATTCAAAGGATGCTTGTTATTTTGAATATTTTAGTTTACTAATGGTTGGCCCTCGTACATCGCATTTTCTCTTTAACAAGATTTTTGCTTGTCATCTTTCTTACTCCTTTCGAAATTAAAGTTCTGAATTGAAATAACCTGACATCAGGTATATATTTATCGATTTTTCCCTAAAATTTATCGTTTAAGACTGAAATGATGAGTGAGGGCAACCTAGATTCATTTTACCTTAGTTTATCATCTGCAGTCTTAGTAATTTGATAAAACTCTGAATTAAGTTTGCGTTTATCAGCAGTAGAATGAAGGAAGGAACTTTGAACATTAAAGTAATTTCGATGAGCCCATATCTAAAAACTTGGCAGCTCATATAACATGTCTTCTTTCTTGCTTATTTTTTGCTCTTTTGCGGGATGGTTGAGTCATCGGTTTTGTGGTGATCTGTATTTAGAGTCACTTTTAACACTCGAAAAACTTCAAACTCTTTTCGCTTTGTGGGCACTAACAGAGCATATTTTTAGCATGACTGTTATAGATTCCACCAGAACCACAATGGGGCGGCCGGGAGGTGATAGTCAGGGACCGACATATCCGAACTGACCACCGGGTTGGAATCCGGACAGAGGGACCGAATTCCAACTCGGGTACCTCAGAGCAGTAGGCTGCCAGCTCGACCACTTGGCCATTTGGCTGTCAAACTTGAAAATAGTTAGAACATAATAAAAGAATTGTTAGACTGGTGTACAAATATTTTATGTTTGGTAAACTTTTACTAGAAGAAAAGTATATAATTTATTATAAAGTAAGATGCAAACTTATTTGTATAATTCTGTAATTAAGATTTTGACTATTTGAAGTAATTATTTTCACTGAAACGAGTTCAAAGCCTAAATTTTGTTAATAAAAATTACAGCTCTGTTGCCGGCATTTTCAAATTATTATTCTGAGCAAAGAATTCTAATGATGTACGTCGCTTGTTTATTTTTGTCGTGACTTATTATGTTAAATTGTGATGGCTGTTAAATTAACACACCATACACTAATAAACCAAATTAGTTCCCTCTTGAGAATAACACAGTAAAAATCTACAAACGAGCTGCATATCTTTCTCGGCTAATATTAGATTCTATTTAAAAATGACTTATATATTATTAATCATTATAAATAAATATTTAATAACAGTGATAGATTTTATGGATTATTCTTTGTATTCAGTTAACTTTATTTATACATTTTTAGGAAAGTGTTATTAGATTTTTTAAACTGTAGATAAATAATCGTTCGTAAAAATAACGAACAAAATACAGCGATATCGCGGTACTCGAACTGTTCCCAACTCGTAAAATTCGGCATTGCAACAAAAATTCTAAAGAAAAAAATTGCTCGGTACTTTACTGAACAAGCTCAGAGAATGGCATTACTTTATAAAAAACACCATTGTTTAGCTATAATTTACATCAATGCGTAACACAATACTTTTTATTGTGACTGTCAGTTTAATATTGATTAAAAATAAAATATTCATTTCTTTAATTTAATAAACAGTAATAAAAAAATGGTATACTTTTATTAAATTTTGGAGCACAACCCTATATTTTGCACCTGTCCTTAGTTTCGTATATGACGGATTCGTGTATATGACGTCTTTTCCACGTAATAAATTCCAACACTTACACATTTTCCATAACGTATAGTAAAATCTTACGAATAGAATAAATCATTGTATAATAATTCATGGCATAGAGGAAAACAGATAAATTTGCATTCATTAAATATTTAATATTTAATAAAGTGCACGCTGCTAACGAGATACATTGCTGTTCACGGGAGTGATGTTAGTAAATATCAAAATTTTCATTCAAGACAGATTTCTTTATATTTTTAAACATTTATTTTTAATTCACAGAAAGTAATATCACAAAAAGTAAAATTAAACCTTTTACGTATTCCGTTTATTAATAATTTTCCATTTAAATTCATAGATTACAAATTTACTTTGTTGGACCGGATGCATCGTCCTAATGAAATTATCCGTTTTTGGAGCGCATAGTTTAAAGAAAAATATTTTGGCCAACGAAAATATAATCATCGCCTTTCAGTGCATTGCTCCATTTGCTTGGACCGTAGGATTAGCTTGGTTGACAGTGGCTTGTGTCACAGGTCACGGAGGTAAGGAAGTGGTCATTATCTATTGTTTACGGTCGATTTTTTTCATCTAAATATAGATATGAATAAATACATTTACGGCGTTTTTTCTATTTTATTTTGTGTCAAATTTACTATAACTGGTAAAAAGCTACTTTTTAATTTAATTAATTGAGTTTTTGAACTAAGTTTAAAGCTTTAGCTGAAATAAAATACAATTTCTTATCGCATGTCTACTATATTAGTATAAATAAATATGATGAACGAATTAATTAGAATTAAATAGATAAGTATTTCTTTTATACTTATCTATTATAAAATAAATTATAGGCCTATATCGCCTATCTACTATATTTAAGAAAATAAATACAGATTACCGATTTTTGTAGTTATTTAAATTAATAGCCTGAAATTGTACTTAGTTCAGTTTAATTTTCAAACTGTTCTGACTAAAATAACTCGATTTTCCTTATTTTCCGAAATAATCTGTATTCGTTTAAACGTTTTTATTTATTTGTCAGTTGGAAAAGATTAAATAATCACTTTACCCTAAACTGTGTTTTGTGTACATTTACTTTTTTTTTTTTTTTTATTAAAGTCCAATCGTCACGTTATAAAAATTTTTAATTTTGTTTGTTTATTTTCAGGAACCGTCAATCGTTTGTTATCTCTTCGTATTTTTGTGGTGTTAAACAGTCTGTATGTTTGGATATATCTACTTCACGGTCTAATTATCTATTACGTTGTTTGCAGTATGAGACAGGCTACAGGTGTTTTACAGTTTAATATGGTAAAGTTGAAAATTTTCATGTTACGGAATACACTATTTCATCTCACTTTTAATAATGTGCAAGTTGAACTATGCACTTCCATTTATGTGGTAATTTTACTAATTCTTAAGTCTAGGACATGTAAGCATAAAAATTTGTATAAGGGTAAAAAATAGGTATACAAGGCAAACAATATGAACAGTACTTGAAAGTTAAATTATTTGTGATTTCCATATTTATCCATAGAATTTTCGGCATATTGCATAATTTTTAAAGTAACTAAGGAAAGAAACAGATAAAAGAATTTTCTTATATTTTATTACATGTTTTTCGAAACTGTTTTTGCGACAGACTACAGTTAATTTTTCCAAATTGTGTGACGCTGTTCGTCAATAAAAAGTTCAGCATTCACGATCGGTGTGGTCTCCCTTACGAGAAGTCACAAACGATGAAAAAAATGTTGTGCACATGTTTGAATGGGCTTTTTATGTACTTTTACCAGTCTTCTGGTGGTGATGATTAGTTAGTTCACTTTCGGCCGCAACATTATTTTGTAGAAATGATAGCTTGTCTTTTCTTTGCTGTTTAAACGAGAAAAATTAACTTTGAACACTAACCAATGTGATTGCTGCATGCTTGATTGCATTAATTGTACTTAATGAATTTTTATATTCAGCTGTAATTGTGCGAGTTCCTGATTAAATTTCTGTAATGTTACTTAATCTGAAATTTTTTTNACCGGATGCATTGTCTTAATGACATTATCAATTTTTGGAGTGCATAGTTACAAGAAAAATATTATGGCCAACGAAAATATAATCATCGCCTTTCAGTGCATTGCTCCATTTGCTTGGACCGTAGGATTAGCTTGGTTGACAGTGGCTTGTGTCACAGGTCACGGAGGTAAGGAAGTGGTCATTATCTATTGTTTACGGTCGATTTTTTTCATCTAAATATAGATATGAATAAATACATTTACGGCGTTTTTTCTATTTTATTTTGTGTCAAATTTACTATAACTGGTAAAAAGCTACTTTTTAATTTAATTAATTGAGTTTTTGAACTAAGTTTAAAGCTTTAGCTGAAATAAAATACAATTTCTTATCGCATGTCTACTATATTAGTATAAATAAATATGATGAACGAATTAATTAGAATTAAATAGATAAGTATTTCTTTTATACTTATCTATTATAAAATAAATTATAGGCCTATATCGCCTATCTACTATATTTAAGAAAATAAATACAGATTACCGATTTTTGTAGTTATTTAAATTAATAGCCTGAAATTGTACTTAGTTCAGTTTAATTTTCAAACTGTTCTGACTAAAATAACTCGATTTTCCTTATTTTCCGAAATAATCTGTATTCGTTTAAACGTTTTTATTTATTTGTCAGTTGGAAAAGATTAAATAATCACTTTACCCTAAACTGTGTTTTGTGTACATTTACTTTTTTTTTTTTTTTTTATTAAAGTCCAATCGTCACGTTATAAAAATTTTTAATTTTGTTTGTTTATTTTCAGGAACCGTCAATCGTTTGTTATCTCTTCGTATTTTTGTGGTGTTAAACAGTCTGTATGTTTGGATATATCTACTTCACGGTCTAATTATCTATTACGTTGTTTGCAGTATGAGACAGGCTACAGGTGTTTTACAGTTTAATATGGTAAAGTTGAAAATTTTCATGTTACGGAATACACTATTTCATCTCACTTTTAATAATGTGCAAGTTGAACTATGCACTTCCATTTATGTGGTAATTTTACTAATTCTTAAGTCTAGGACATGTAAGCATAAAAATTTGTATAAGGGTAAAAAATAGGTATACAAGGCAAACAATATGAACAGTACTTGAAAGTTAAATTATTTGTGATTTCCATATTTATCCATAGAATTTTCGGCATATTGCATAATTTTTAAAGTAACTAAGGAAAGAAACAGATAAAAGAATTTTCTTATATTTTATTACATGTTTTTCGAAACTGTTTTTGCGACAGACTACAGTTAATTTTTCCAAATTGTGTGACGCTGTTCGTCAATAAAAAGTTCAGCATTCACGATCGGTGTGGTCTCCCTTACGAGAAGTCACAAACGATGAAAAAAATGTTGTGCACATGTTTGAATGGGCTTTTTATGTACTTTTACCAGTCTTCTGGTGGTGATGATTAGTTAGTTCACTTTCGGCCGCAACATTATTTTGTAGAAATGATAGCTTGTCTTTTCTTTGCTGTTTAAACGAGAAAAATTAACTTTGAACACTAACCAATGTGATTGCTGCATGCTTGATTGCATTAATTGTACTTAATGAATTTTTATATTCAGCTGTAATTGTGCGAGTTCCTGATTAAATTTCTGTAATGTTACTTAATCTGAAATTTTTTTTAATTTGCTGCAATTGTGCCAAAAACTGTGGAAAGACTGTTTTTAGTTTCATACAGAATATATGAAAAGTTTTCACCAGCAGCAGATTTTTGCTTTTCAGTTCAGTGTTTTTGTCCCCGGTGATCTCACCCCCATCCGTTGCTGTATCTGAATGAGCGTACAAGCAAGCCCCACCGACTTAAGTGCAATACCTCTTTCTACTAGACATTATGAACCATTATCATAAATATCAATATGTAGATTAGTAAATAGCAGTGATCTAATTATAATTCTAACTATATTAGTGAATTAGTGATACAAATTCACTAATATAGTTAAAAACCTATATTCACTTAAACTCTATATAAAAAACTTAAAACTTATATAACCCTTATATTAAAACCATATATAAATAAAACCTATATATTTAATAATTAGTGTAAGCATACCTATATCAAACCTAAACAAAACCATATATGTTTATACATATGTTAGGCGCAAAGACCGAAATCGCTCATTGAGCGAAAAAAACGGCCACAAAGCGATATTCGCGTCATGGCTTCTATGATATTTGACCACTACGCGTTGTGGTGATTAAGAAAAGTCATAACGCATTATGAACGTTAGCTGATGCAAACACGATACAGGATTATACGACTCACAGTGGCTTTTAACTTTAAAATATGGATTCTAGGCTCGAAAAATTTTTATTTACAATTTGTAATGTCTAACAACATTAGTTCTACAAGGTTTTCCTAGAAATTTAAATTTTCATACTTAAAAAACTTCATACTTAAAAAAATTTCAAACAAAGAAAATATATGGAGAAAAATACACACTTGTTTCTTTTGTTTTGCTAAAAAATGCTAAAGGTCTAATCACATATACTTGTAAGTGCTTGATATACTATACACGATAAAATAAAAATCAGCCGCTAAAGTTAAAAACCAATGTGGCACAGATTTATTATGGTTAGAAACCACCACACGTTCTGGATGTTAACTGATAAAGAGGTGATGATAAGAAAATAAAACTTTATTTTCATTGTGATTTATTTATCTTCAATCATCTTATATACGCGGGTAACGAAATTTTTCACCATATAGGCCTATAGAAATTTAACTTGGTTACTTTACAACATTTAATTCTTCATGCATTTTATGTTCTTTGAGCGACATTTGCATTTTTATCAATACAGTATAATTTAGAGACACATTATAAACCCTCGCTTTCTTCCAGATGTTAACATGGATGCTGAGCGAAGTGTTAATAAAGTTAAGGGTGCTTTCTCAATGTTAATAAATTTACTGTAGAAATTGTAAATTCATTACGAGCATAATGTCATGTTTAAAATAAACATGTTTTTAAACGTATATACATATAACTTATATGAAACCTTGTATAACTATACGTACATAATTATAACAATACCCTATGTATCCATATATATATATAAACCTCAGAATACCATACAATAAAGTATTGTAGAAGCCTCATAAAATTTATGTCAAACTTAACAAAGTTAATTAAACCTTGGGACCTTATCTCAAACTATGTACAATACATCAGTATATCATAAAACAATATAAATCTATGCCCCGTAAAATCATAAAATAAATATTAATAAAAACCTGTGTTATACACCATTCTTTTAAACTATCCTACGTATTAACACCCCCTTTAATACTTTGTATTACATGCCTGGTAATACCATAATTATGCACCATTATTGTTGTTTGGTATTGAGCCATATCACCTTCCTGCTCATCCTCATTGGGAAACAGAGTATAAGTACTTTGCTACTGAGGTTTAATTTAGTAATTACGTATTATTATATTTCATGTTTATCACATTACCAAGACCTAAATATACTTGAGGTTTTTTGTTAGAATTTTGAAATGCATACCCAATAGTTCTCGTATAATTTCGGTATACACATACCTTTGCCAACTCTCGACACTAAATACTTTTATCCTACTCTTATATATCTTTTTATAGTTAAGCTCGCAATCCTTTGGTACTGACACCTAGTATTATCCAAGCACACTTTATATACCCTTCTCCTCTTATACATTTGCTGTTTTTGGCTTTCCATCTTATCACAACACCACTTAGGAGCTATTTGTCTTCTTTCCTTTTTTAAGAATTGAACTTACTGTAGGATTCCGGATACTACACCGTATATGGGTGCAGTACTGGATAGCATTGTACTGTCCTCCACTACATCAAAAATTTTAAAGATAAATTTTGAACTAGCTTATTTCTAATTCCGCGCCAATTTTCACTATTAAAAATCAAAAGTAGATGTACACTTTGAAGAATCAAGTATGCTACCACCTCACACTCATACATAATCAGTTTATGCTCACTAGTAATTTGATTAATTAACAAATTTCCAATTGTTTATGACTACATCATGCATAGTTAGAGTCAAATCAATATAAGAGCAACCTCTACTAGATACAAAAGTTAAACCTGCCTCTGAAACATTTATGACCACCAAATTCCACTTAGCTTTGGTTTTTAAAACCTGACTGAAAAACCTCTTTTGTCGGTAGTCTGACACCAGTGAATAGCTTTAGCATTAGTATCCATTCTTATAATAATGCTCTTTCCATACATTTTCCACAGAAAACACGACAGTTTGCTCAACCGTTATAAATCTCAACACAAAGTGGAAAGTATGAACTAGTTACATACACAATATAATTGGATTGCTGTATGTTAGATTTTAATGCAAAAACGTCTCTGTAATCCGAAAAATTATGGTAGACTGCAATTTTCGGTTAGAATTATAATTTTATTCTCAAATTGAACATTTTTACATAAGCATTTCGGACTGGTATAATATAATCGAACCCCTCCTCAGTGCTGTTTTGAAAAACAATAAAAATTCATAAAATATAAAAACCAAAAGAATTTAAAAATGAAAACAAATATATTATCAGAAATATTATAACTATCACTTATTATTTTCAAGTACATAAATTAAAAGAAGAGAAAGAGAGTACACCTCTTCCTTACCCAGACTTATATCTAAATGTAGATTGTAAACCGGTATTAACATACATTGGAAGATATACATAATTTAAAGACAATATCTTTAAAAACGAACAATGAACTTACATTATATAAGAACAAATTTTCCTAAAAAACATGAGTAGTTATTGTATATGCTCAAAGAGTTGTATAAGTATTAAATGTTCATATAACAAGAATACAATAATGCTAAAAAATAAATAAAATACAAAAATATATAAAAAACGTTTTTGTCAATCGTTAGCATAGATTAATAAAGCTGTATTAAACTTACATTTTTTTTTGTACTCTTAAATTACATTTATAAATAAAGGTATACAGTGTCTATACATATCAATCTGTCTATAGAACTTATCGCCAACATCAAAATAGTTTTTACTATATGCAAATTGTATTAAATCTATTAAAGTTTTATGTATATTAAGTTCAACTAAACTGCTTTTTATCAACTCCAAATTTGTACTAATGTACATATTCTTTATATCTAAACTCATCAATCTATCAGTTATATCTTTGTTGAATTTTATAATCTATTAATAACGATATCAGTATTTTTTACACTTTACATAGAATTTTCTATATATTTTAACTGCTGTTTAATGTAATGTTCTGAATTATAAAAGATGGAACATTTGAAATTTACAATAGGTCTAAATTTTTCTTGTTCTTTGTGAGTTTTAAATCTTCTATTAAATTTTGGAATTCTATAATTTTTGAAATAAAGAATATAATTTTTTGTCTTTATTGCTAACGTTATTATTTAGATAACTTTTTTAATCAGTTTTGTTAATTGCTTTTTTATTTCCTCGTACGGGTTATTTTTTAATTGAATATAATTATCATTATTGATTTGTTTGATGGTTTTTTATTTGATTATTATTGTCTGTTATTACTAATTGTTTAACCTTGTCAGCTTTTATTATTGTAAGATTATTCCTTTTAAGAAAACCTGTGACATACATTATGCTAGTTTATATTTTCTAACTTTATGCTCATTGTTTATGAAAAAGTATTAAAAATCTATAACAACAATTCAATTTTTGTTGGTTCATGACACTTGTTGGTCCAGAACTTAAGCCTTATTAATTCCTGTGTAGATGTACAGAGTCTGATATGTCAGAAATATAAAAAATGATACATGGTCTGGTAATTGATAATAAACTGCTTAAAGCACAGGCTAAAAATGTGGGTGACATTAGAAAACAGCTGGAGAATAAGTGTCTAAAGTCGATATTTGTCTTATGTCAAGAATTGTCTAGTTTTTCTTAGCCATTTTAACATTACTTATTACATATTGCACTTCACCGAATATGGGAAGATTGTCTCTAGCCACTTTAAATAAGCTAGTTCTTCTTTTATACTTATTCTCATGTTTTCTAATGTCACCCACATTTTTAACCTGTGCTATAAGCAGTTTATTATCAATTACCAGGCCACGTATAATTTTTGTACCTCTGACTGATCATTATTACAGTACCCTAATCATCACTCAAGGCCATAGCTTTGAGTGATGATTAGAGTACTAAGCCCACCGCTACAACCAGGCAGATGTGCTTAATACTTATATTGGGGGACTCTAGCAATATAATTTTGAATAGTTCCAAAAGTTTTCGCACTTATCTCAATGTATGCTTTAATTGAGCGGAAAAACATTGCAATTTTTGTTGATCAATTAAAATACTTCTTTTGTGGTCTTTCGATTTCACTTTTGAGAGGTTTTTCATAACTGATTACATATATTTTTTTACAGTGGATGGTATATTCGTTTGTTATGTTCTTGTCACTGATCGCTGCTCTGTTCTTCTTTGTGTTTTTCGAATCCCCATTGAGCAGTCTTCTGTCCAACGTGCTAAGAAATAGAACATCGCAAGAAACAGTAACTTCAAATCAAAGCATTACGGAAATGAAGATAGGCAACAATTCAAAAATTTTTGTTGTGTGATAAACATTGCAAATTTTATTAACATTACATATGTTGATAATATAAGACTCTGTTAATTAGAAAACTTTAAGTATATTTAGTATGATTTATTATGATAATGTCATATGTCTCGCAAGTGGCATAAAGTTCATCTTCACCTTTATTGCTGTATTTGTATACTTATATGATTTCTTCTTGTAAATTTGCTTCATACTACTTACATATGTAGTAATCTTTTTATAATTTTTCTGCCACAACGAAGGAAAATCTTGTAAACGCGGGCATCACAAGTGTGAACTAAGTGCCGTTCAGTGATATGCCAAAAATGTTTACCGTAGAAATTTTTAACTGTAAACATATGTAATTTTTAAGCAAAATACATATTATTTAGAACCTCCTAACAAGATATATCAGAAGAATAGCCGAAAGTAGAAGACCGTATATCCGAAACGTATATTGGCCCAGAAGAAATTTTTGAATATAGAGTGATGTCAATATATAGTGTCTACCTACGCATTTAGCTGTGACGGAAAAAACCAATTGTTTATCATGTTAATATAGAAGATACAAATAAAGAAATAGTTATATTTGATATATAAAACAGTGATAATTGAGGTATTTATTCTATATAATATATACAGTTATTACGTGATGTGGCTATCGGGAAATTCTGAAAAGCAGTGTTTGTCTGCTACCATAAGATTTACCACTGCTGTAATAATGTAATCCTTATCAAGCTGCAGTAATTTTTCTACCATAAGTGTAAACGAAAGTGTGCATGCACAGGAAGGTGTGAGAAAGTTGATAAATGGATGCATTGGTAACACTGTAGTCTCATTTTGCCTGTTGCTCATTCTTTCTGGATTATAAACCTGAAAATATATATGTATATACTGTACGTTAAAGAATGTAATTCTCCATCGAAGCTAAGTATCACTTAAGTTTATCCATCGACCTTCTGATACTCTATAGGATAAGATATGAATAGTTAACAATTATAATCCCTAAACATGTGAATTTCCAAATGAAATGGCAATGTAATAATAGTGGGTGATTGGTTAACGAACAGTTCGGATAACGAACATTTTCGCGAAAGGTTTTTATGATCGGACAACGAACACATGTTCGGATAACGAACCTTTACTGAACAAACATAAAAAGAAGCGACGGAAAATTACGAATACAGATTGATTTCCTCTTGTCTTCAGGTAACAGTTCAAAACCTTTCGGATTGCGGGAGACATCAATATCGACGATCAATCCGGTATATTCTGATTGGATAGTTTTCCTCGGAACTTTGAGAGTCTTCCTCGCAATTCCCGTCTTTTATTTTTTTCACAGACACAATTTATTCCTAGTATTCGCGAGTCTGTCAGACGGGCAATCGTTAAGCTTCGCGTCGGTTTATATTTTCGAAAGTATAATAACAAAAGTAGAGATTGGGCAGAAGATGTCTGACGTTGCTGGGCAGTATGGCTCGAACAAGTCCACAGTAGGCCGCAGTTCAATCTTATCTAAGAAAGATATTGTATAATCAAGAAGACTCAATCAATTAACTCAATACTTTTTAAAGGGGGCAAACACTTGACTTGTTATCTTTGATAAAATGAGATTTACACACTAAAAATAAAAATTTTTAGTTAAAAAACAAGTAAAATTATACCCTTTCTATTCCCGTCTATATGTTCCAGTATTCGAATGGGTGATGTAATAAAAATAGAAAAATTAATAATAAGATTGGCGATTAAAAAGAAAGGTAAAGAAATTTATAAGTTACGTAGGAAATTTAAGAATTTAAAAAAATATAATAGAGATAATAATATAAAAAATAATGTTCATGATCAATATATTTTAAATAAACATATTAAACTAACAGAAAAATTTGATTACCCTACTGAAGTGGAAAAAGAACCGATTAAGACATCAATAATTAATCTTACAAATGTTGAAATACCAGGTGATTATTTAAGACTTTTTTCTTTTGGTAGAAGTATGAATCTTCCAATGAATTTTAAGAACTTACCAATAATAGCAGAAATATTACATAAAATAAGGAAACTTCCAGCAAGTAAAGAGGAACGAGCGAAACTAAGAACAGCCATAAGTAAGGATTTGATTAAATTTAAACGTAAAAATAAAAATAGTGGTTATATAATAGTTAAAAAAGCTGTTAAAATAGTTAATAAAATGAAAAAATTAATTAAATTTTTTACTAAAAAACATATTTCTTTAGTTACGGCGGATAAATCAAAGCAGTTGTTGATTATAAAAGAGGAAGAATTATTATCTAAAAAATTAGAAATAATTTCATCAGATGATTATGAATTATTATCAAGAATTCTATTGAAGAAATTAAAAACAATCTTATTTAATGATTAAAAAAATATAAGAGTGAAATTTCAGTCAATCAAGTTGAGAATATTTTAAATTTTAATAACGTAAGAGAATTTAAGTTAAATGTAAGAATTAAAACACATAAACCTGGTAACACTCGCAGACATCTTGTGGATTTTAGAAGAACTATTTTATATAATTTGGAATGTTTTTAAAAAAAAAATTCTCAGATTATGGATAAATCAATTTATAGTATACAAAATACAGAAGAACTTATTAACGGATTGTTAAAAGGTAATTATAAAAAATCTTTTCGCATTATGAGTCTTGATATAAAGTCGATGTATCCGTCGATCACTCCAGAAATGATAATAGAAAGTCTTAAAATATATAACGTTCCTGATTATATAATGGAACTTATAAAATTTGTATTTAATAATAATTACTTTAAAATTTCTACGGAGTATTATAGGCAGAAGAAAGGTATGGCCAAGGGTTCGGTCATTGGACAAAAACTGGCTGATATCTACACGAATAAAATAAGTGAAAGAATTTCGAGTTTAACAGAAATTAAATATTATGCAAGATACGTAGATGACAGAATAATGGTTTATGATTCTCAAATAGTTTCATCTAAACACATTGAGAAAGATATTGAATCGAACAACTCAGCGAGAAAATATAGATACTGAAGTAAAACAATTGTTTAAAAAATTTCTGTTAAATGATTATCCGAAGTATATTCTTTGTAAGTGGTATAATTTATATTTAAAATGTAAATTTAATGTTAAAAAGAACATAGAAAATATTTCTTAAACATAGAAGGAGAGTCTGACAAGTTTTCTCGATAGGTGTTCCAGGTTTATAGTTAACTTAGAAAAGTACAGTCCTCTTTGATCTTAATTGTCTCACTTTTGATATTCAATGCGGGCCACATCCAGAGTTCAACGAGTGATTTGATTACGACAGGAAAGTTGTATTTCTGCTTGTCCAATGGCATGGTCTACATCGAACATTTGGGTCTCGAGCCGAACAAATAGCGAGTTTTTCTCCGCTCTTCGATGTATTTGGCATTTTGTATCCGAAGATTCTCCATTCCTTAGAATATAAGTTTATCGGGAAGAACTGAGTAGACCGTTTCTGGACACGACGGATCGATTGGAATGTTCAAAGAGGGAAGACGGCACACGTACGTAATAATCTGTTGAAAGAGTTACGAGAGATACGTAATAAATCGATGAGACCTTCGAGAACATTTACATACAAGAGACAGAACATTTTCATAATAGTTCAATAGGAATTGTGAAAGAGATATCAGCTGAAGAAAGAATAGGGATATCAGAATGGAATTGTCTTCTTGTCACGTGTTTTTCTTGTCCGTCATCTCAACACGTCGTTGTTTTCAAGGAAAATTCGGTATCAGCTCATAACTTAGGAAGGTAGATTTCAACGTTCGATTCGACACCAAATGTTTGTTTGTTCCCATCATTGTGTAACTTTAAACGGGAATATTTTAATGATTTTTGGTAATATAGATCCAGAATTTTTGTGAGACAAATTTTGCTGGCGATTCCGACCCAGACCGGAGCTTCAAACTACTCTGCATATTTTCTGAGAAGTGCGGCCTACTCTCCTCAAGCAAGCACCCGCCAACGACGCAAGGTACCTGCTATTAAATTCTACTGTGGTGTATTCTTCCATATAGATCAATAATGTGATCTATCTATATATATAATCGAGACGGGTTGATAATAATAATAATGATAATAATAATAAGTGCAGAGCCCAAACGGTTAGGAGTTGAAAGTTGAAATTTGGTGCACAGATAGGGTACGTCACGAAAACGCACACTAAGAAGGGATTTTCCGAAATTCCCTCCCGGGGGGAGAGAGACAGGATTAAGTCTTCTATATACATTATGGATACGAGCCCAAACAGGAGTTGAAAGTTGAAATTTGGTACACAGTTAGGGTACATCACGAGAACGCACACTAAGAAGGGATTTTTCGNCTTTAATAATTCATTAAAGTTTATTATTTTTAGGTAAATTTTTCGAGTATATTTTCAAAGCTTCACCTTATAAATCTCTACATAACTTATATTCGACGAATCTCGACGAAAGTACAAAATCGATGTGTGGTGTAAAATTTCTTCTAATAAATATTGTGGTGTTGGGACATTTATGCGTGGTAATGTTGTTTCCCACAATAACAGGTATTTTTTTTTACTGTAAGATATAATATTTAATATATATTAATATTTTTGCCACAGTGTATGCCAAAGGCTTGCCACCGTAACACAATTTTAATTGTTCTATTGTTTAGTCAGTTCACTGTCACAGCTAATATGGAAAATGTAATTATATATGTAATAATTATAATTATATGTCACTTTTAATTAATGTTTTAAAATGCAGATTATTGTCTTATGAAACAAGAAATATTTATGCCACAGTGTATGCCAAAGGCTTGCCACTGTAACACAATTTGAATTGTTCTATTGTTCAGTCAGTTCACTGTCACAGTTAATACTGAAAATGTAATTATATATGCAATAATTATAATTATATGTCACTTTTAATTAATGTTTTAAAATGCAGACTATTGTCTTGTAAAACAAGAAATTTCTACCTTATTTTTTTTTATCTGTTTAAGGCCGTCCATATATTACATAAGGGAGATTTAGGCCATTCTAGACCCTCACCCACCCCTGTGAAAGAAACCGTAATATTTTCTTTGATTCTCCCTCCCCTTCTGTATTTTACGTAATATTTCGGCATGATTTTATAGAAAGATTTTAACAAAAATAATTTTTTTATTTAAATAAAAATCGACCATATGATCTATCATTGTCCGATGTACGATCAACATACACTTATTCTGAAATTAGAAATCTTTACGCTTGGTTTCAGGTAGACATATCCACTGATAAACTATGTATTCTTAGTGTTATACACCCATAGGAGTGGTACACTTATTTTAATAAAAAACAAGAGAGAGAAATCACCACACGGCCTTTTTCTTATGATAAAAAATATGTAGAGCGTGAGTCTACTAGCGTTATTACTCTATCACGTCACACGAGACAACGAGTGTTCTTAATAGAAACCGCCAAATTGAAGCCAAATTCAAAACGCTACTACTCAACGAGATCAAAAGATAAAAATAAGAATATTACGTAAGAATATTCTAATACTGCACAATTGGTTGTGTTTCATGCCATTCCGTTCTTTGACGGTTAAATCCTTCAAACAATGTGTTGGATGATTTTTGTGACGATTTTTTTTTCATTCGTTCAAATTTCCAGTGTCAAATTGTGTCCTATATTGTGTCTCCAAGAGTTTTGTTAATTTAATCTGCAAATACTTGCATAGTGTTTCCGTATTGGTGATACGCCTATGTTCGTTTCTGAAATATCTTTGCTAAATTCAGCGACAGAGTGTAAAAACATAAATGGAAAACTTTGTTCAAGCGAAAAGAGCAAAACCACTTGGAAACTACATGTTTTAATTTGTATACTGCTGAAACTAAGATATGGACTAAAATTTAATATTGAAAAAAAAACATGTGTTTTCAGCTGAAGCACATGAAAAACTACAGTACCTAATACTGTTAATGACATGTTCCGAAAAAAAGGTATTGATACAATCTTTTATATAAATTTAATAACGAATTACGTTGGAAATTTAAATTAATTGTTTCAAAATATACAATCTAAGTTACTCTTCCGTGTCTTCGCTACTCTTTCTGAAACACTTTTTCTAGCTGAATACAGAAACAAAATTTTTTTACTGAGAAAGTTCTCCACTTAATTTATGATATTTGAAAATAAAAGTTTATACTGCTTATTTCTGGCAGAAAATCGATCGTATCCTTGATGCAAAAAATTAATAATTAGATTGGTTAAAGCTACGATAAATGTAAAAGTAACGGATAAAATTTGGAGAAATGAGAGCAATGAATTACGAATAGGAAATTACTATTAAAAGCCTTTATTTTTTTTAGTATCATATAGATGAAAATCACCATTCGCACAATACAAAAGAATATGTAATTTAAGGAAGTTTCCGGTGAAACTTTAATCAGAAGTACAACAGGATGGACTCGAAACGTTAAAAAGTGAGACAAATGTTCAAAAATTATATGAAAAAATATCTAATAAGAAAGAGAAATGTACTCTTAAAACGAAACAAATTATTCGTTTTTTATACGAATTCTGCCTTGTATTTAAAAAATTTGCAAAACAAATTCCATTAATTTCTAGACTAAACATTTCGGATTGCTGAGAGGAGAATGATTCAGTAGGAAAATTGAAATTGCGTTATTTGAAAATATGTAGAGCAATTAGTTAATTAAACATAGTTTTAAGTTATTATTTATTTAGGATTCCGAAAGATAACCGAATATACTCGAGTATCAAATGATGCCTGTATTCAGTTATGCTGTTTTAATTCGATTGTGAGAAACTCGAAGCAATCGACTAAAAATCCACTTGAGTTTACCTAATTTTGTGCAATTCCGTTAGTTTTTGTATAAAATTTCTATCAAATTGCAAAATTTGCGCGGGCGAGGCTGCGGGTACAGCTATTTTATTTCTTCGATTTATAAAACTCATATTTCACACAAAATAGTTTTTATATTTATCTATTTTTTATAAAAATAACAATACTTATATTTTAAAGATAAATATACCAATATCTTTAAGAATGTGGATCTTCTTTTATTCGAAATTATTCTCCAAGGCCTCACTATGATAGAATCATTCTTCTTCTACAGGTAAGATCATTTTAATTTTAATGTTACATATAAATACAATTTTCGAAGAACATTTACATTCGCTATCATATTAATAATAGTAACATTTATAAATTTTTGGCAAAAATATATTTCTGTTTAAAATTAATAACGAATAATATTTTTGTCCAGCGAGTTTATGGTAATGTATCTGAGACAAAAAAGTGGACGAAACTCTGCGAAATACTATATCATGTTCTTAGTCAAGCGAATTATCAGGTAAAATATTTTAATAATATATATTATAAAACTAATAATTACCTTTTTTCTTGATCACTTTCTGGATTTAATATTGGAGTTAATAGATATGCCTTGCATCCATATCCACTGTCACCAAGAAGATGATATTTCGATGGAATATCTCCTGCTTGAAACATAGCACACAGATGACTATTGGCAAATATAGTGCTATCGTGAGAACTACCTGGCCATCTAGCTACTATATTTCTGATCTTAAGTTGGCTATCTGAAACTGTCTGAACATTAATAGAAAAATATCCTTTTCTATTTCGAAATAATTCAGCAGTTTCTCCTCCCGGTGACTGAATTGGAATGTGGGTGCAGTCAATGGCTCCATACACACATGGAAAACCACTCAAATGAAAAAAGTCTTGACTTATCTGAAAATATAAATATAAATATATACTTGATCTATTATTTTTATATTTTATTACAGTTCATACGTTGAAAAGTAATGTATTAATTAAATGAATAAAGACTATATATAATTTAATGATTCTAATATAGAAATCTGTAAAAAAACAAGATAAAATTATTTTATTACTATAGTAGGAAAGATAAAGGGATATTAGGCCTACTTACTTGCTTCCTTTCAGATTCTGTTTTAGGCAACTGGATATAATCTGCTGAGATTTGAGCAATTAAAAAACTGACTCTATTTATCGCTCTACAAGCAGATGATTGACTTAAATCATTCAAATCGCCTACGACCAACTGAAATGTTCCCGTGGCATAAAAACGTAGAGCCAACAACAGTTGTTCCATCGGCGACATCGCATAATTTTTCGATGATCTAGAAACTAAATTGTGACCAATTCGTTCTAGTAGATTTCTTACGCTGTCTTTTGGCAAACGATATCGACATAGAAAGTCGTAATCGTCCAATTGTTCGAGGTCATTTCTTCTTGGAGAAATAATCCGCCGACTTCTTCGTTCCATACGATTTATATAATCTAGATAATTCAGATTTTCTAGCATATCGGCTTCGTCCTCATCGAATGTCGCCATTTTTCCCTGAAATAGATAGCTTTGCGCAGGCGTCAAACCTAGAGTTATCGTCTACTCGCCGATTTTCTAGAGTTAGAGTTAGAGTTAGGGTTATTGTGTTTGACTCGAGATTCGGAGTTGGTGAATACCAATTTACCAATAACTCGAGAGTTAACCCTAACTCTAACTCTGACTCGCGTTGGTGAATACGGGGGTTACTGTCATTGGTTCGTGTGTTATATTTTGTTTGTCTCGCAGTCAGATATACACTTCCGATATTCTTCGCTTTGGGCTTCGCAATGCTTCTTCCTCATCTTGGAGAAAGTCTTCATTGGGATATTATTATTAGTCAGGCAAAACACTTAGAAAGCGAATGGTGGAAATATGTTACTCATACTCATATTTACTCAACCGTTGGATCTACGGTAAATGTATAAAAGTTAAAATTTAGTCTTTGATTTAAGTTTTAGACATTATGAATGATTACGGGAAAATTTGCATTCACTCAAGCTGTTTTGAACAAACCAATGTATTAGATATATGCAATTTGTCGTTAAGCCACAAACGTTTCTAGTGTTACATCTAACGAAATCTGAAAAGTATGTGAACGTTTCTTCACTTTAAACTGTTGTATACCTATGTAGTGATTAAGACGTTTTTCATTTAACTATTCGTAAGGTCAATTGTTTGTGAAAAGAAACGGAACTCGCTATAAATTTTGCAACTTTTATCAGTGAGAAAATTCAGTAGACAATATGTGGTTTTCGAGTGATACGAAAGATGTCTAAAATTACATTTCAATTCGTTTCGTTTAAAAGTTATCTACTATACTTAATTTTTAAAGTTTCTTTATAAATAAAACGATCTGTTTACATGTCACAGAAAACAGATCGAATACTGATATTATGCAAAAAAGCAGTGTTATTGAACCATCAAGACCGATGGTTAGTTCAATGGTTAGATAAGGATTTGTTCAGAGCAATTCTCTCGTGATTGCTTTAATCAAGGGATTTATCGGTTTATTAAAAATTATATTAAACTGTAATGTGCAATAAACTAAATAACATTTGAAATCTATTTTCTCTCATTATTTTTTTATTAGTAAACCTAAAAACTTTTAAATAAGAAATTTTTTTAATGGAAAATTTAAATTTATAAACAGTGATAAAATTTAGTGGCGACAGTAATAGGAAAAAATATTCTTAATAAATGTGGTTTATAGTATAAAACGTAAACTTTTGTTATTTCTGCAAGTCTATAAATGGACTTTGGATATTACTTGTGTTTGTGTGTATGATAAATTTATAAATAATTCGAATAAAAATATTTGTAGTATTATTACTTTTTAATTCGTGTACTTTATAAACAACTTTTAGGTGTTTTTCAACGTATTATGGTTCCTCGGTGTGTTACTGCAACTTTCCATCTTAATGTCACTGTTATTATATATTGTTGACAGGTAAGAATTTGATAATTTATACGAAAAATGTATTTATATTTTTGTAATATGATTGCCTGATATAATGCTAAATCGATTAGATAAGCTTTAGTGAAGTGTTTCAACTATTTGGCAGTGTTTTTTCCATATGTGTTGATCTCTAATGGTCGGAAACGAAAGGTCATATATGTCCGTGATACTAAGGTCGCCTAGGTTCTTGAATCGCATTTGTACAGACTTACAAAATGTACTTGTTTACTAAAATTTATAAAGTGTAATAAGTCCTACTAATAGACAAGTCCTAGTTGATATTTTAGGCTTAAATTGTATTTGTTTACTATTTGCAAACACGACTCAAACCGAAAATTACTCAAATGATAGAAATAACAGTTGTATAATAGAACTGGCAAGAGCTTCTCCTCTTTTAAGTTTGGGCATTGTATAAAATATAATGCAAATCAACTTTTTATTAACAAATACACNTATATATATATATATATATAGTTTATTGTCAAATAATTTAATTTAAAATTTTATTTTTGGAAGTTTTTGAAAGCTATTTATAAATTAAAAATACATCTACACATCTATTAGTTATTATAAAATGAGCATTGACAACATTTAATAATAATACTATTAAATTTCATCTTAATTTTTTAACCAATTGTGCTTAAAAAAATAATTATAAGTTTGTTATATTATATTATTATATTCTTGTTTGTCCAATCGCCACGCTATAAAAATTTTAAGTTTTGTTTGTTTATTTTCAGGAACCGTCAATCGTTTGTTATCTCTTCGTATTTTTGTGGTGTTAAACAGTCTGTATGTTTGGATATATCTGCTTCACTATTCAATTATCCTTTACGTTTTTGGCAGTATTAGAAAGGCTACAGGTGTTTTACAGTTTAATTTTGTAAAGTTAAAAATTTTCATGTTACGAAATACATTTGCATATCTGACTTTAATAATTCGCAAATTGACCTATGTACTTCCATTTACTTGATAACTTTAGTCATTTTTATGCCTAGGATATATAAGCCTAAAAGTTTGTATAAGCGTAAAAAATAGGTACACACAGGCAAACAACATGTACAGTATTTGACAGTTAAAAATAGAAAAATCAGTAGACGCTAATACTGAAAACAGCAATTATTTGTTTTATCCATATTTATCCATAGAATTTTCGGCATTTTTCGGCATAGTTTTAGAAATAACTAAAAAAAGAAACAAAAATTGAATTGTTGTCATAAATTTTTAATAGTTTTTCATTAATAATGAGCACTTATCGNATTAAAATGTGAGACGTATAAAAGGAAAATTTTATTAAATAAAAATTTTTATTTAAATATAGTGAAACTATTCAGTGCTGCAGAATAATTGGAAGAAATGGCTTTAATAAATGAGGTTTATAGAATAAAAATACGTCAATGTGAACTTTTGTTATTTGTGCAAATCTATGAATGCATTTATGGATATTACTTGTATTTGTGTGTATGACACATTCATATATAAATCGAATAAAATATTAGTACTTTTATAATTTTTAATTCTTATACTTTATAAACAATTTTCACGTGTATTTCGACGTAATATGGTTTATTAGTGTGTTGCTGCAACTTTCCATCTTAATGTCACTGTTATTATATATTGTTGACAGGTAAGAATTCGACAATTTATTTTTTGTAATATGATTCACTGATATAATGCTAAATCGATTAGATAAGCTTAAGTAAAGGGTTTCAACTATTTGGGAGTGTTTAATCTGTATTGGGTGATGTCTATTATTCCGTAACGAAAGGTCATATATGGCCGTGATACTACAGGTGGCCTAGATTCATGAAATACATCTGGTTGTTGCAATGAAATTTCAAAACGTACTGAAGCGCCTTCAGAAAATGTACTATTTTCTTTTAAAATGTACTAGTCCTATGAATACTTTGTTTACGTGCCTATATATATATATATATATATAGTTTATTGTCAAATAATTTAATTAAAAATTTATTTTTGGAAGTTTTTGAAAGCTATTTATAAATAAAAATATATC
>NW_019385487.1:172732-191968 GCF_000671375.1 Centruroides sculpturatus | reverse complement strand
GCTGGAATATATATTGTTGATGGAGGTCATATTTTTCTATTATAAAAGCATTTTTGCGATAAAATACATTGGAGTAAATAATTTGGTAATTATTTAACATTTTTTGTCTTTTCCTATATGTTTTTGGCTACATTAAAGCATTTTATTGAAAATATACAGTAAGGTTCCATATTACCACTTGATTTTCTCTAAGCCTACTTTTGGACTTTTTGTACAAAAGCCTTCAAAAACCATACTTATAATTACACTAGCGAAAAATCCAATTAGGAACATTTAGTTTACTAGTTACCAGTACTTTTCGCACAAAAAATGCGGGTGTAGTTATGATACCTTGTTTACAATTCACTAAAATGTAATTGGGGTTCCATAATACCATCTTCTTCTCTACTTGTATATGCGCTGCCATGTTACCGTACATGCGATCCCGCGTTTTCCCGGCGCTTTACGGGCGCTTCGAGATTTACGCTGCCATTTTGCTGTATATTCGATAGCGACAATAGAGAAGCCACACACAAGCAATCACTTCCACGTCCATTTCCAAATCGAGCCAATGCGCACGCTCCGCTAAACGCTCGTCGAACGACGAGCTAACGCGCATTAGCTTGGCGTATGATGCGCGATTAACGTGCGTTTAAAAACGCCTAGTGTGTACACAGCCTTAAGTCGATTCCAAAGAAGGTCATCCAACATTACCTTTTCTCCTTCTCCACCTCTTACCTTACTTTTAGATTTAGAGAAGTTCAAGTTGGAATCCGTACTCGAAGATGTACTGGAAGGAGATAAACGACTGACTTTGGGATTTCCTGTGCTGGAGCAAAGCTAACATACAACGAACTTTTTGCCACGTCACACATGACATCGTTCATGACACTAACATTTATAAGTCGCCTAGGTGCCATCCAGATCTTAATTCAATGCCTCCCATCATAGCTTACACGAATGCCGCCACATCCTTAGCTTCCCAAGTTCACTTTTTAAAGCTATGGCTCCGAGTGATGACCAGGGTAGTAAGCCCACTGCTACAACCAGGCAGATGAGCTTGATGCTTATATTGGGTAACTCTAGTTTATCAATAAAATTTAAAATATCTTTAAAATTTTTTCGAACCTATGCCAAGTCTGCTTTAATTGAGCAGCAAATCATTGCAATTTTTCTTGATCAATTAAAATGCTATTTTTTATGGTCTTGTCATATAACTTTTGAGAAGTTATTCATAATTAATTACATTTATTTTTTTACAGTGGATGCTACATTCCTTTGTTATGTTCTTGTCACTGATTGCTGCTCTGTTCTTTTTTGTATTGTTCGAATTCCCACTGAGCAGTCTTCTGTCCAACGTGCTAAGAAATAAAATATCGCAAGAAACAGTCAATCAAAACATTACAGAAATCAAGACAGACAAGAATTCGAAAATTTTTGTAGTGTGATAAACATTGCAAATTATATTAGCATTATATATGTTGATAATATAAGACTCTGTTAATTAAACAAGTTTAAATATATTTGGTATGTGATTTATTATGATAATGTTACATGTCTTGCTAGCGGCATAAGGTTCTGATTGACGTTTATTGCTGCTTTCGTATACTTATATGATTTTTTTTCTAAACTTGGTCCATACTACTTACACATATGTATTTTTTTTATAATTTTGCTGACTGTTATGTTTTTCTATTACAGAGAGACTGTAACTATAACCTAATTTAATCTCTAAAATGCAAATAAAACCATAGGGTACTATATTCATAGGAGTTAAATAATTGTTTATCTTTATTTATTCTGAAATCGTGTCTCCTTTAGTTTGTTTTATCTGTCACAACGAAGGAAAACCTTTTAAATTTGGGCATCAGAAGTGTGAGCTAAGTGCCATTCAGTATTATATCAAAACAGTTTGTGTACAAATTTTTAACTGTAAATATATCTAATTTTTTGGCAAGATGTATATTAACCCCCCTGCTACCCAGCAATTTTTGATATTAATGTTATTAAACATAAAAAATATTTAAAACTGAAAAAAAACGAAAGAAATGCATAAATTTCGAAGAAAAAGCTTCAAACTTTATTTTTCATAGTCCGCCTTTCTGTGAAATCTAACACCGATGAGTCATTGTGTTTACAGGTGGATGATTTTGAAAACAGCTGGTATTGGATTTCGCGGGACATTCTCATAGAAGTCTCGGGAGGCGAAAAGTTTATAAGGTGAATACTAGCTGGCCATATATTTTTAAATATTTTTAAAAAATTCAAATTTTAATCGCGATTTTCGACCTCCCGACTTAATTATACATATACAGTAATACCCCGAACTTAAGCGATAGGTGGGACTGAGCAATAACCGCATAAGTCGAATTCGCGTAAGTCGGGGTATAATTTCGGAATTTGTGTAAAATCCAAGTCGTATGTATGTAAGCTAATAAATGTTCTCATTAATCTTATTTCGTCTTTTGATTCGTTTACGGTCACAAGAAATCACCACAAAGAGTCTGTCAAGTCTCCGTAGATATAACAAACACAGAAATAGCTACAATTTATTTTGTGTTATTTATGTGTCGATTCCGCGCGACACGTCCGAACATGTAAGCTGAACAATAGATGGGGGAGTGAGTAATCATCACTTGCGTGGCGCTCAAACAAAAGATGAATCGACGAGATTTGAAAATCGCGTAACTCCGGGTTCGCGTAAGTCGGGGTAGCGTAAGTCGAGGTATTACTGTATATAGTAAAATCCATTAATTAAAAAAATTAAAAAACTATTAGAGGTCGATTTTGACATCAGAAACTAGCTTTAAATAACTTTACCGAAGTAAAACTGTGCACTACAACTTTAGAACAATGAATAAAATTTGTTAAAAAAGTCTTATTAAAAACAATTAAAAAACAATTAAGCGTGGATCGTGCGTCATTAAAGGTAAATTGAAATAGCGATTAAATTTTTTCGCGCAAAAAAAAAATTTTTTTTAAATTTGGAGACAAAAAAAATTCCAAAAATCCAAAAAAAAATTTCGGGGGACCAAATGTTCGAGTTTTATGTAACGCTATGTAACTTGCCCAAGATATCTCGGGACATGTACGTAGAGCGGTTTAATTCCTCCAATCAACCATATTTTCTCATCGTCCATGCTACGGGAGAAACACCTCTTTCTAAACATTCCCCCTTTTTGATTCAGAAACTTTTCGAATCGACCATTGGGCATCTTAAAAAAATCCAAAAGTTGAGGTCAGAAGATCTGCTCATAGAAGCAGCTTCCCCTCAACAGTCTGAAAAGTTTTTGAAAACGAAATCTGTAGGAGACATACAAGTCACCATCACACCACACACAAGTTTGAACACTTCACGTGGTGTGATATCTGAAATCGATTTGATGTCTGAGGATGAATCAGATATTCAGATTGGCCTCTTAGACCAAGGTGTCACTGCTGTCTGACAAATTTCAATTCATCGAGATGACAAGTTGATACCAACTAAACACCTTATCCTCACCTTTGGAAAACCGTCATTGCCATCTTTTGTTACAGCAGGATATTTGCGCTGTTTAGTTCACCCATATATTTCAAACCTGCTGCGTTGCTTTAAATGCCAGCTGTTTGGACACTCACAAACATCCTGCCGAGGTAAAAGCTTATGTGCACAGTGAGGAATTGAAGGCCACCAGAGTACTGAGTGCACCAGTACTCCACGCTGTGTAAACTGCAACGATGCCCATCCTGCCTACTCTCGGAAATGCTCTGCATGGCAGAGAGAGAAAGAGATTCAGCTGGTGAAAACTGTAAACAATCTATCCTATCCAGAGGCTCGACGCATGGTGAACCGAAGTGCTCCTTTAAAACAGAAGACTTTTGCAGCTGCTTTGAAGTCTACAAAGACAATTGGGGTTCAAACAGATATTTCTGTTTACCCAAAGGAATCTCTTACTCGCCATGCGAAATGTTTAATACTCCCATCACAAGAAACACCAGCAAAGAAGAGTACAAAAGCAAAAACACCCGTACCTAAAACAGGGGTAATAACGAGAAACTTGGGTTTTAAAAAAACAAGCAAGAACCCGCTAACCAAACAGAGAGTGAAAGCAGCTCTCTCTAAATGTAAAAAATCAGAAGATCACTCTATGAGTTTTCTGATATCTCGGATGAAGAGACTAATATGCAGGTGACAAAACCAATGTCACCTCCAAAAGAAAAACTCCCTGTTAAATTAAAGAGGGATACCCTTGCTAAAAATGCTGCCTCAAACACATAATGGATTACAAAATAATCCAATGGAACTGTCGTGGTTTCCACAACAACTTCTCTGACATTAAACACTTGACATCATCTACCCAATCTCCTTGTGTGGCACTCCAGGAAACCCATCTAAAACCTGGTGAAAAAATTTCATTGAAAGGATTCGACCTCTATGGAAGGATAATGATAGCCACAACCGTGCCAGTGGAGGTGTTGCTATTCTGGTTTCAAACCACATCCCATCCTTACCGGTACAAATAACCACTGATTTGCAAGCTGTGGCAGTCAGAATTTCTATTGGAGTAACTGTCACAGTTTGCTCTATATACTTGCCACCAGATGTCAGAGTCAAGGAGGATGAATTGGATGCCTTGGTTGAACAGCTGCCAACACCATTCCTTTTACTGTGTGATTTCAATGGCCACAATCCTATGTGGGGCAGTCCCCGACATTAATCGTCTAGGCAGAGCCATTGAACGACTCATAGGTAATCAGCAAATGTATTTATTTAATACTGGAGATGTGACATACTTTCATGCCCCAACAAGAACTTTCACTGCCATTGATCTCTCATTAGCCACTCCAAATCTGTTTTCAGCATTTTCATGGGAGGTTGGATCCAATCCACTCTCTAGTGACCACTTCCCAATATTTCTAAAATACCAAGGCAGAGAAAGCTGTGAAACAGCCCGTTTACCACAAACTTGAAACGGCAGATTGGCCTGCATTCTCCTCTTTAGCTAACATCACTGAGGAAATGGTCAATACTGCAGATATCAATGATGTAATTGAAGTTGTCACTCCCAGTATCATTCAGGCAGCGAAAAAAACAATGGGGAAAACATCAACTAGATATCCAAAACATCCGACATCAAACCTACGATAGAAAATTGGACATGTAACAAACAGTATGACAGGAGATCTGAAGTTATTCATAGTCGTTTGAGAATTGGGCATACTCGGTTGACTCATCAATGCCTTTTGAATAGTGAAGACCAGCCAGTATGTGAGTATTGCAACTGCTTTCTAAGTGTAAAACATACTTTGCCACTGCATTGCTCTCGATCAAAGTCGTAGACAGCATTTCGGAAATGCAAGTTTGAGAGGGATTTTGGGCCAGAGGCCAAATCTGGACAACATAGTGGACTTTCTGAAAGTCAATAATATGTATAGACATATTTGATTAGTTATTTGTTTATTTACTTATTTTAGAGTTTTATTTACCTTGTTTACGCTTAGTTATCTTGTTGTATATATTTGTTGTTTATTTATTTATTTATTTATCTAATAATGTCCTATGTTCGTTAGTGTGATATTTTAAAATTTTTACCATTTGCTTTGGCGCAGCTTAGCCTACATGGCTCTTGTGCCAAAAAACTAAAAGAAACCAACCCGACTACGCCTAAACCGACTAACAACGTTCGAAAGGACTTTGTGCAACTCAGAAAAAGACATATTAACGTTCGAAAGAACTTGGTGAAGTCTAGAGACTCGAGGACGAAAACGACTATTCCACAACTTAAAGCAAGGTATTTATCCTCGCGCGAAATACATGTGAGCTCTCTCTCTCATGACTACGAGTAATCGGGAAGGAAGTAGATATGTTAACTGACGATTGTATATAGCTTAATTCGAATAATAAACGGACAATTATGTATAGATTACGTAGAGTGAAATTCCTCTGATTCTCTCTTCACGCCTCCATCCCGGGAACTAAAAGTCCACAAACGCGACCGTTCGCAAAACCAAAAGTAACGGCGAATAAAATTTTTCTGTGTCTGTTACAAGACACAGTGGTGTCATTCTGATAGGGCGCCAAAGAGGTGCCGACTTTGCGGTCACACATACAATACACATGATTAAACAATTCCCCATTTGAATCTAATTTGTTGTTTTTCGCAAAAAAATGTGCTATTTTAAACGATGCCTAGTTACATTTTCTAATTTACCTGTTACCTTTTTGAACAATAATTGTTGGCTCAACAATCTCTTCTTTAATCTATTTATTTTTTCAGTTCGGATAGCACTATGAGGCATAAGTTTTTCATCGAAGTTCTCATGTTCTAATTTAAAATGTCGTTCAATATTATGTTTCTTAGTAGTTACGGTGCGATTGCACAGAAGATATACACTATTTCCTTTTTCTTCCACAAAACAATTTTCTTTTTCCTAATCTTTTTGGAAAATGTAAGAAAAGAACGTGGTTGGTTACTAGGACCTGCCTCAACCATACTGAGCAATTTTTATTGTTAAATTAATAAGGTAAAGTAACAATAAAAGAAATTTTTAACAAAAAATAAACGAATTTGTTATAACACCTGTATTTCATAGTTACGATATAATACAGGCTAATATAATGTATACAACACAAAACCTTTAATGTCAACACTCGTACGACGCTAACTGTTACTAAGTGACATAGGTGACTTATAGATGGCAGAACGATTAGTAGTAATAAAATAAAAACGTACTGTACAGAATTTAACTTTTTAAAAATATGTTCTAGATGGTACATTTTTTATTTTCCAAATTTTCCATTATAACCAAATAACTATGTAACTAAATAAAACAAATTTTATTATAAAATTAGATTATAGAATTTTATACGAATTTTGATGGTAAAAATGTGAAATAATTGCTATGGTAGAATAGCTTTAAATGTGGTTATAAAAGCCGGAAGTGAAATTGCACAGATAATATTTGATAAAATCTTTAGTTGGATTTTATTGAAAAATCTGTTAATGTATACCCGAATAAAATAACATAACTCCAAGTTTATTGCATTGTATCATGTATTGAATAATTTTTTTAAAACCGTGTAATGATAAGTTTGTACCTTCTGTACTGTACGTATGAAAATGTACCCTTAAAGAAGCTTTACTTATTGGTGCCGATTCACTCCTTGATACTTTTTCTAATAAGCCGGAAATAATTAGGGCAATAAACGATTTACAGTTGTCACGCAAGACAATAAGAAGAAGGACTGCGGCAATATCTACTCATATTAAAGATCGACTCGAAGCTGGAACGAATAGGTGCTCTTGGTATTTACTTCAAATGGACGAATCTTTGGATCTAACGGGAATATCTCAATTAATAGTAATAACAAAAATGATTTTCGAAGACTACCCCGTGAAAGTAGAAATACTGTGCCTTTTGACAGTGAAGGAAAGAACGAGAAGTGAAGATATTTATCAAATTTTTAAAAAAATTATGTTTTGCAACCACAACTTCCCTTACATAAATTATCTTCAATTACAACTGACGGAGCTCCAGTGATAATCGGCAAAAATAGAGGATTTATAACTTTATGTAGAAAAGATGAATTACTTTTAAATTTGTTTGCTCACCATTGCATAACACATCAGCAAGTTCTGCGTATTAAAGGTTTTTCATTAAGCCACGTTTCGGACCTCATAACAAAAATTATAAATTCTATAAGAGCTGCTCCGTTACAGCACAGACTTTTTAAAAAGCTATTGGAAGATGACCATGCCGACGATGCCGAGTTCTCAGATTTAATAACGTGCAGAAAAGTGAGGTGGCTGGGCAAAGGAAAAATATTAGAACGGTTTCTGAATCTGATTACTGAATAAAAGAATTTTTTGAGCCAAAAGGAAACATTTATAACGAACTCAAAGATCCAAATTGGCTAGGTGACTTCTGATATTTGTCAGAAATTAAATCAGGTAAATTTTGCACTACAAGGTAAATATAAAATTTTAGTAGATATGATAAGTTCTATAAAATCATTTTTTAGATCGACTTACTTAATTTAAGTGAAGCCACATTTTCTTCAATACAATTTATGAAAAATACGTTTAAATGACGTCTTACGGATGAAAATTCGAATGACAGTTTAAGAGTCGCGGTATCAAATTACTCACTTGATTTTGAAAAATTACGTCAATAAATACAGTCTCAACCTTCTCATTAACGAATAATAATTTTTCATGTAATATGTAATAAATGTCGTTCAGTAAAATTGTTATTACAAATTTTTATTATTATTTTAAATTAACCGATATAATAAAATAAAAAAGAATCAAAATTAAAAATGACAAAAATTAAAATTAAGAATTAAAAATAACTTTAACAATAAACACATATGATGCCATTACATATAGTTGCGCGTGCAATGTTCGTGAAAATTTTTTATTGCGCCCTTGCTTCCATAAATGTTGGTCACCGCTGCAGTATATTATAACGAACACGAAAACGAAAACCATATAAAGTTATATCGGGCATCCAAGTATTGCCGCTTATGCCAATACTCGGATGGTAGGAAATGGCAGAAATTTAATGGTCAAGTAGACGGAAACTGAAAATATATCTTAAATTTTTCAGATGTCATAATAATTTCTAATGTTAACTATTGCCCTACGTATGGGTCACTCCATTTCGGAAGTAGTGGAAACACTGGGATTTTCACGCACCACTGTGTTGAGGATGTACCGTGAGTATGTTGATTCCGGTATATGAATATCCGGTATATTGATAAAAAATTATAATTAGATACAGCTTTGTAATGAAACGTACATTACATAGAAATAACATAAAACATTATTTACTTTTTAAACCTTAACCACTTAGTCAAATAGCTCCCTACGAGTAGAATCGGAGACGGTCCGGCTAAGTGTGCGGTGCGTACATGCACGCGGGCTGTCAAATCCCGAGGGTGCCCATACCGGTCAATGTCAAATGCCTGTTTATTCGCATCACTAGTATATCTTAAAAGACGCGACAGGATTTTTGTAAATTGTAAAGGTTTCTCGCCATAGCTGTAAAAGTCTAAATTTGTTAAACTTAATTGTCATTTGTTTTCTAACTAATTCGTTTTAGGACCAGGTGTTGTCCTCGGAAATTTCCAAAATTTACAACTTTTCGGTCACTCTCGTCGAACTGAAAAAATTTCTGTCTTTATTACATTTAATATTTCGAAGAAAGCAGTTCCACTGTACTCGGCTACAGATTGGTTCGGTTAGGCTTTTCTTTTAAGTAAAGTAAAATTTCGGCTCTTTTATCGGGGTTTTATTTGTGTCCCCAATTCCCTAATCTCTTAATTATTAAACTACTTTTTAAGTAGAAATAAGTCAAAACCAGTTACTTTGTACTCGAATATTTGTAGCCTCGGGAAAAAAAGTGGAAAGACAAATTTTTATGACAAACGGATACGTAAATCGTAAATTTAAGGAAAATAAATTCTAGAGCTTTTTCTGTACCTGGTGCATCTCTCTCATTCATTAAATTTAGTTGTAAATTATGCTACCAAAGTAACAGTTAATTTTTTAACATTATACAAGAATTGTACACGTTTTTTTTACATCCCCTTTGAGATGAAACATATGAAATCGTAATATCACCGGTTTAACATCGAAATCCGTCAGTAATATAAAATCGGAGAGCGGAATAAAAATATCGAATATTTTGATGGATTTTTTAAAACTTTTGTCAACTATACAGAAAACTATCATAAAAACATACCAGTAAATTCTTATCGGTTGGGTTAAGTTATAAATCTACTTGCGATTCGCGTAATCGGGCGAGGGCGGCTAACAGCGTGGAACCGGTCCCGGATAGAATCGGATAAGGTACACTCGTAGCATCCACCCGAGGTCCTAGGCTTCCATCGGCTAAACCGGGTGAGGTAGGTGTTCCGTAAAGCGCATGCGCAAATCTGGCTTTTTGGATGCCGACGATACAGCGTNATGTACGAAATCGTAATATCACTGGTTTAACATCGAAATCCGTGAGTAATATAAAATCGGAAAGCGGAATAAATATATCAAATATTTTAATGGATTTTTTTAACTCCTGTCAACTATACAGAACTATCGTAAAAACATAGTAAATTCTTATCGGTTGGGTTAAGTTATAAATCTACTCGTTATTCACGTAATTGAAATATCTAGTGGGCGGGCGGCTAACAGCCCAGAACTGGTCCTTGATAGAATTGGAATCTTTATATGTGTGCAGCTTTCACCCAAGGTCATAGGCTTCCACCGGCTAAACCGGGTGAGGTTGGTGCTCTGTAAAGTGCATGTGCAAATCTGGATTTTCGTAATCTGAAAATACAGGAGATTCCACTCTGCCACTAATATTCTAATATACAATAGCAATTTTTTTTTACGTGTAGTATAGAAATTTGTAATAAGATACATAATGCGGTTATAATAAAATATTGTGCGATTATTTTCTTATCATTAAAATTAATATGTATTTATTTTTTAAAAAATACAAGGGAAGCGGCGCATCCACCGCTTCTAATGACGGCACGCTACTGAGTTTTAGAATCAATTATGAGCTCTTCAATATTCTTTATTTCTCAGATGTGATTTTTGTTATTCCTTTAGCTGCTTAAGTCTTCTTGATTAAATGGTAGAGAGTGAGCAGACAACTTCTGCCCACTCTCTACTTTTGCTTGAAAACAAATGATCGTGTTACTTTTAAACTACTTCCGATTAACAATGGAACATTTTTTTTATTAAGTACTTTGTGATACTCTGAATTTTAACAAAAATCAATCGTCGATGTCGCATTACTTGCTCAATAATTGTTGTCCTCAACTACCTGAGAAACTCTCTACTTACACTTTCTCGACAACGAAAGCGACGCATTTCCGTGATCCGCTAACCTCTTGGCCAGGCAATATCGCGCTGATATCGAATTTGACGGCCGAAAAGGCAGTCGTCGCCAGTCACGCTTGGATTAAAGTTATCAAAAATTTTTTTCTGTCAGTGCCAACCGTACTCTGTCGGCTTTTACGTTACTTTCTACTGTGCCTAGAAGAACTTTCTTGATCCAGACGGGTCCAACTATCCAAATCTTTACCCTCAAATTTCTAATTTGAAATCAAGAATCATCACCATCAGCTCAGGTATTTCTCGACTCGCGAACAATTGTAAACGTTGTCTCTCGCGATGGCTAGCTAGACAGGTTAAGTCAATATATTTTATTATGTATTCCTCTTCGCTAAAAATAAACGGGTTAACTTTCGTATCTGAGTATTTTATTTCCAGTACGCTGACTCTCAACCCAAATTTAGATCCCGGATCGGATCGTCCGCACACGCCGCTGGCATAACCGAATCAACACGCCGTCTCAGCTTCCGTGTCAATCGGGACACAGTGAAGTCGGTCCTGACAGGGCATCGAAGAGGTTGCCGACCATCCGGTCACAACTTTTTATCTAATAACAATGTTTTTCTTTGAATAAAACAAAGCAATCTGAATAAGAAAATTACAGTTTTCGAGATAACTCAATACTTTTTAAAGGGAGCAAACACTTGACTCGTTATCTTTGATAAAATAAGATTTCTTTCATTCAATAATCAAAAAATAATTTCATATTTACTTTTATTTTAATTTTACTAAATTGAAAGATAAAACACTTCAGTAACATTTAGGTATAAAATTGAATTTGATACCTAATTTACCTACGAAAATATAATTGTGTTAGGACCAAACAAGCTTGAAAGATCTCGACAAATATTTATTTTTAAGAAAAGTACTTGATGGTAAACAAGCACTTACCGAGTTGATTTCCTGTCGAACATTCAATCTTTTCCCTTCTATATCGAACGTTGATTGACCTAATCAAGAATTTCTGTTCGTTTTGTGTTATTGACAAAGATTGCGCGTAACGTTAAGTGCTTAAATAAAATCAGGTGATACTGAAAAGTAACTTCTATTAATCAATTTTTCCTACAAAACTCCAAGTAAAATATAAATGAATGTTAAAATTTCATCTTTCACTAAAATCAAATAAAATGTTCTGTTCAATATCGTTCGAAAATTCAAAACACAAAACTTCTTTCTTAAAAAATGACAATTAAAATCATATTAAACTACAACACTCATAAAATTTATAAATTTCATTTAATTTTACATAAAACGTAACTTTACCTGTGAAATTGTACTTAAACTACAGTAGAGCGTCGATTATCCGAAAGAATTCCAGTCGGCAAATTTTAATTTTCGCTAATGCTGTTGCGCTGCAATCTTTGGCTATGTCTTGGGCTACTCAAATATTTTACGTTTTTGATACTAAATTAACTTCTGAAGTATAATTTTTTATTGTAAATATATTTTTCAATAAATTTATTTTGTTTGTACAAAATAAAAAAATAATTTTTAACGATACAATAGTATTCGTTAGGCTTAACATCGACGAAAATTTAACGCGAAGCGACACGCAACGGAGAAAAATCTTAACATGGGATAAATTAATATATTTTTCATACATAATCGGTTATCCGAAATATCGATTTTTTTCGAACAATCCCTGTCCTAATTGATTTGGATAATCGAAGCTCTACTGTATATCGTGTGGGAAATTATTAAATGACGAGAGAATGAAAAGAAAATCGCATTTTAGTTACTTCATCGCTCGAAATTGAAAAAAGAAAACATAACTAATTATAAAATTTGAAATTATTAAGCAAATTAATAAAAAATAAATAGAATTACAGTAGAGCCTTGATTATCCGACCCCCGATTAACCGACACTTCGGTTAACCGACCGTCTTAGTCGGCACATTTCAAATGTCCGCTAGTGATGTGGCACTACAATATTTGGCTATGTCTTGGCTACTTTAATATTATTTTAACGTGTTTTAGCTGGCAACACTCATTCGACCATGAAAGAGACCCGGTATTTAAACGAGGCTTAATTTTCTAATTTTTAACGATACTATAGCGACGATTATTATTTTAAAAAATTGTTGTTAGGCTTAAAATTCAACGCGAAGTAGGTTAATAGCGATATACTAATATACTAATATACTAATTACATGGGATATAATAATATACTATACTAATAATAAATTTTTTCATACTTTTCGGTTATCCGACTTTTCAATTATCCGACCAACCCCAGTCCCCAATTGGGTCGGATAATCGAGGCTCTACTGTAATGGATTTTTTCATACTTTTCGGTTATCCGACTTTTCAATTATCCGACCAACCCCAGTCCCCAATTGGGTCGGATAATCGAGGCTCTACTGTAAATGCAAAACTGGAATCATAATTTGAAAAAGTAACAAAAAAAATGTGTTATTCGCTTGTCTTATATAATACAGATAGATAGACTGCGGTGTTTCGTCACTCCACAGTATATAATACGTTGATTGTCTCGACGGTGCATTCGTTTTTTACTTAATTTAATGGAAATTTGATAATTAGTTGAGTAAATACGCGGTTTATCAGGAATAGAACGAATTAATAATCAACCGGATAGAAATGTGTTTAGAATTAATTAATTACTTTATTCGGCTGCGCTTGAAGATATAGATAAAGTAATTAAAGGGGGATAACTTTCTTAATATTAATTTTTCAATTATTAAATATTTTTAATTTTCCGAACAAATTTTGCATTTTTCTTGCTAAATGCATTCTCGAGTTTTCGAAAAAAATATCAAATATATTTGTCAGTTTTTTTACAAACGTTATTTTCTCTTTTCTGTTTTTTCACGTCGTTTATCTAATTACATATATAAAATTACTTATCCTGACTGACTGAGTCACTGATCGATTTATCATCTCCCAGAGTTTACCGCTGAACCTAAACTGGTGAAATTTTTTACAGTTAGGGTATGTCAGAAAACGCACACAAAGAAGGGATTTTTGGAAATTCTGGAGCGGGGGGAGAAAGAGAGCATTACGGCTTAACCGTAAGAACGGTTTTTACTGTACTATTCTAGATGCGCTGTTTTGTTTTCGACTACGTTTAGTCTTCATTCAGTACTTAGATGTATTAAATTGATAACATTTCAGACATTGTTATGAATATTTTGATATACAGTAAAACTTGTCTATGGCGACCATTTGTCCTTTTGTCTATGGCGACCATTTGACCTTTTTGTCTATTCCTACAAAAAGTGGTCTTTTAGACAGGTGGTCGTCCAATACAGGTGGTGTTGTAATACAGAATTTCCGTACGTATTTTGCGCACTTTTTAGTCATTTTAGTAAGCAAAACTCGAGGTGAGCAAAAATAAGCGAGTTTTTTCAACGATAGGGCTATATTGGTATTGTATTCTATTCTTATCGGATAACCCGATTTACAGGAGTCGTCAAGATATTATAAGACAGATTTAACACCAATACTTTAAAGATTAATACAATAGTCGCATTTTCTCGATTATAATGCACACTTTCTTTTTTCCGACNAGAAAATATTAAATATTTAAAAAATACAGTATTTTTAAAGTTAAAATAAGATTGAACTAACGAATACCAAAACCAAAGTAATGTAGAGATAGGACGCGCTTGCATATCGATAATACACTCCTCAGTTACGTAATACACGTAACTAAGGAGCGAACGAAAACGACCGAATCGAATTAATTAAGTCCGAAAAAAGAAAGTGTGCATTATAATCGAGAAAATGCGAGTATTATATTAATCTTTAAAATATTGCTATTAAATCTGTCTTATAAAATCACCAAGACTCTTGTAAATCGAGTTATCCGATAAGAATAAAATACAATACAGTAGAACCTCGAAAACTCGGCCTAATGTGGACCGAAGAGTGGCCGAGTTTGTGAAAATGCCGGGTTATCGGGAATGGGGTTAAAAAAAAATAAGTACGAGTGTTTCCTCAGAAAATACTGTACTGTACTTGTATGTATTGTTTACTTGAGAATATAACAGAGAATAAACTGCCCAAATACCCTTAAACAAAGGAAAACTACGTACTTTATTAAGGCTACGTACTTTACTACATGAAAATGAAAATTAATGAATACACTGTGTACAGTAATTTACCTGATAAGACAGACCTCAGAAAAATACTTTATGAGAGCTTTTATACTTTTATAAAGCTGTCTATAATGAAAATTAATTAACTAAGGATTTTTTTGCCCTGCAAGGGTGTGACCGAGTTATCCGGAGTGCCGGGTTATCGAGAGCCGAGTTTTCGAGGTTTTACTGTACCAATATAGCCCTATCGCTGAAAAAATTCGCTTATTTTTGCTCGCCTCGAGTTTTGCTTTTAGTAGAAATGGCTAAAAAGTGCGCAAAATACGTACGGAAATACGTTATTACAGGATCCCCTGTATTGGACGACCACCTGTCTAAAAGACCACTTTTTGTAGAAACCGTGGGTGGTCGCCATAGACAGGTTTTACTGTATATGTATTTTTTATTTCAGTTATTTCTTTACGTAATTTATACTTAAAATCAAGTAAATAATTATATAAATTTTATACGTGCTTTTGACTTCTGTATCAGGCATTTATATTTTGCTTGCAACTGTATTTAAAATACAATGATTTTTCATACAAGGAAAAGTTTAAATTAATGAAAAAAAACCTTATACGTGTATTAAAACATCTTTTGTAAGTAAAATTGCTACGTTTTTGTAATTTAAAAATTTTTGTAAAATAATACTCGCAAGTTTAGTCGCGTGGGATTGTCACACTCAAGGCAATCATCTCTGTCAATTTTTCAATGCCATTCTCTGCAGGGTTAATAAGTTTATATAATAGTAATTAATTCACTAATAAAATAACCATAAATATATTTTTATTATAGTAATTATTTAAAAATAATTACTGTAATAAAAATTATTACTTTCATTTACATTACATTTACATANTGGTGACAATACACTTATTGGCTTAAAGAAAGTCAATCGACCTACAAAAGAGCGAATCGAAGCTGCGATCGCTGAAAAACTAGAATATAATACAGATGCGCACTATGGTCGCGATCAACAATAGAGATTCTCGCAATCGCGTTTTTCTAGGGGATTTTTTCCGCAGAAGGGTCGCAGGGCATCTGTGAGATGCCGGCATTTTTTTTCCCTGAGAAAAGTTGGCGCGCGATAAGAAAATTATTTATTGCATTTTTTGCAGCTGAAAAAAATTGGAAAACTTGAATTTTTTGAAATTTTTTGAAAAATTTCGAAAAAAATGCCGCTGAAAAAACTGACGCAGGGCATCTGACAGATGCCCGGTGATTTACGAAGGGTTACAGGTGTTGTATGTTGTTTCGGACCAAAAATCGATGCCCGCGGTGGCGTTACACAGGTGGTCGTTTAATACAGGTAACTTATACGAAGACTCTATGGATAAACTATTCCGTGCCAGAAATTTTTGCTTGTTTTGGCGGGTGCCTGTGAAATGCAGGTGGTCGCCTAAGCAGTTTTCACTGTATTTCGATTATTTAACCAAAATGTTCGAACTGCTTTAAATTCGAATTTGTTATTGCATATTGGTTCGATTATAGAACGATTGTAAACGTTTCAGAAAATTGATGAAATTGAAAATAACTCGTTTGATTCGCGGCAATTTTCATCATTCTCGGCGGTAGGTGTTATATAACAATTACTATGGTTGTTGAAATCTTGAATACTAGCAGGGGGCCCGGCGTTGCTCGGGCAAAAGTAACGATAACTAAGATAAAGATTATTACGTTACAGTCAACCTTACCAGTTTTCACAGAATGCAAGAATTGGGTCTATTTGTTTCCAGACAAATTAGAGAATTTTTAGATGGGTTAAAAAATGTTCGATTTCCCGCAGAAACGAAAATCTGCATCTGCGTTTGCACGTCGCTTTCTCTTAACAATTCCATTGTTACGTAACAATGGAAGTGTTACGTAACACTTCCATTGTTACTTAACACTTTTATTTTTCGAATCCGAAGTTTAGACTATTTACAAAAAGTCAAAATAACTTTTGAATCCATCTTTATCCTTTTTACACTACTACAAAAGTAAGTCTTAAAAAATTTGTTTTGAAGAACTCTTATTAAACACAAGTAAAAATTGGTAAAAAAAAAAAACATCACAAGGTTAAAAAAGATCAAGTGTCAGCCTTTTCTTGTAGGTTTCTGACACTTTTACAATTAAAAACACGAAGAAATTCTTCACCATTTTCATTTTTATCCACTTTTTAAACTGCTTCTGTCCCTCTGGTGGTTGTTACGAGTATCTACATTATTTGCATATGGTTACAATTTTTGTAATAACTCAGGATGTATTTCTTCATAATTCGAAGTTTAGAATGATGTCAAAAATGCCTAGTGTCTTCATATGCATTAAGTTGTGACAGAAAAACCAATTGTTTATCATGTTAATGTATAAGAAACAAATAAATTAATAGTTATATCTGCCATATAAAACAGTGATAATTACAGTGTTTATTATATATAATATATACCGGAATTACGTAATGTGGCTATCGGGTATATCTGACAAGCAGTGTTTGTTTCCTACCGTAATATTTACTACTGTTTTTGTAATGATTAGCACATTTATTCCTAAGAATAAAAATCCTTATGAAACTGAAGTAATTTTATACCATATTTTATATCATATTGAAACCGTAATAATGTTTATTAGAAAACGCCATACAAGTCGCAATACAGTATTGTAATGAATTATTTGAGAGAAGTGCGTGGAATAACAAAAAGAGACTACGTAAGAATGAAGAAGTGTTGGAGGAATATTGGTTAAAGCCAACTTACCATGAAGCAAGTAAATTGACTCTGCAATTTTGGCCACATTGAGAGAAGAAAAAGAGAGTAACTGTTGAATAAAGCATAAATGAAAAAGGTGGATGCGAAGGGTGGTTGGGGAAAGCCGAGAAATATTTGGTTTAAACAAATAGTTAAGTATCTGAAAGAACGAAATGTGTTGAGTCAAAAAGAGAATGTGAAGAAGTGTGCTTGAAAAGGCACGAGTGTGTTCGAACAAAAGTGTGCCTGCTCAGGAAGGTGTCAAAAAGTTAATGAATAGATGCTTCATAGGACTGTAGTCTCATTTTGCTTGTTGCTCACTCTTTTTCGAATATAAGCGTAAAAATATATATTCATTTACTGTACGTTAAAGTATGTAATTCTCCATTCAAGCTATCGAAGCTAAGTATCTCTTAATTTACATTAAACGTTCTATTTTTTCAGAACCATCCGAGGAAGATGTGATAAAGTTTTTTACATCCATTGTCAATATAACTATTATCATTTATTAATATTTATTTATAGATTTCAATGAATTTTCAAATTTTTAGCATGATGCAATTAATTTCACGAATATTTCGAATGAAGTAATACATAAATTTTTAGCATTTACATGTTACACGCTCTGTGAATAAAAGGAATTCGGGTAAGAAATAAAAAACGATCTCGTCATAATATATAATATGTTAAATTAACCCTACAAGGAAAGGTCTGGGTCTCACAGACCCTCACGACATTTGCAGTATATATTTGTTTTGTTTTTTATAGGTAGGCAATTCATATTACACATACTCAAGGTGCTACTACAAATTTATATAGCATTTAAATAGAAAAATTTTTGTCTGACGTTGCTAGCAGACTATTTGTGTCTAACAGACCTAGACCAGACATTCGTGTAAATGGTTTTTTTTCGTGGTTTGTATATACAGTGAAAACTGCTTAGGCGACCACCTGCATTCGACGGGCACCTGTCAAAACGGGCAAAAATTTCTGGCACCGAAGAGTTTATCCATAGAGTCTTCGTATAAGTTACCTGTATTAAACGACCACCTGTGTAACGCGACCGCGGGCATCGATTTTTGGTCCGAAATAACATACAACACCTGTAATAAGCGACCACTTTCGCGAGTGTATCTGGTCTAAACTATTGTTCGAACTAGGGTTTCTCAAACGGGATTCCGGGATTCCGGGATCCCGGTTGTTTTTTCAAAACGGGAAATATCCCGGGAAATTTTTCTTATCCCGGGAAATCCCGCAAATTTCTTAAAAATTCACTTTTTTCTTATTTTGTGTTAAGGTTGAGAAATTTTGCAAATAGAAAGCATAATTAACTCATTCACTGTCAGAATACATTTGTATTTATTAATTTTAAACCTACCTATTAGTTTTTTTTTAAATTTTTGCTCGTTATAGCATGTCACAAATGGTCAATAATTAGCTTATTTGTGGCAGGACTATAAAAATGCTTTACTTGTCATAACCTGTAATATCTGGAATAATTGTGCTTACGCTGTCTTGAGTTTTAACCATGCCCAGTAGCTTCAATAAATGCCT
>NW_019385487.1:129587-170596 GCF_000671375.1 Centruroides sculpturatus | reverse complement strand
CCTTTACTACATGAAAATGAAAATTAATGAATACACTGTGTACAGTAATTTACCTGATAAGACAGACCTCAGAAAAATACTTTATGAGAGCTTTTATACTTTTATAAAGCTGTCTATAATGAAAATTAATTAACTAAGGATTTTTTTGCCCTGCCAGGGTGTGACCGAGTTATCCGGAGTGCCGGGTTATCGAGAGCCGAGTTTTCGAGGTTTTACTGTACCAATATAGCCCTATCGCTGAAAAAATTCGCTTATTTTTGCTCGCCTCGAGTTTTGCTTTTAGTAGAAATGGCTAAAAAGTGCGCAAAATACGTACGGAAATACGTTATTACAGGATCCCCTGTATTGGACGACCACCTGTCTAAAAGACCACTTTTTGTAGAAACCGTGGGTGGTCGCCATAGACAGGTTTTACTGTATATGTATTTTTTATTTCAGTTATTTCTTTACGTAATTTATACTTAAAATCAAGTAAATAATTATATAAATTTTATACGTGCTTTTGACTTCTGTATCAGGCATTTATATTTTGCTTGCAACTGTATTTAAAATACAATGATTTTTCATACAAGGAAAAGTTTAAATTAATGAAAAAAAACCTTATACGTGTATTAAAACATCTTTTGTAAGTAAAATTGCTACGTTTTTGTAATTTAAAAATTTTTGTAAAATAATACTCGCAAGTTTAGTCGCGTGGGTTTGTCACACTCAAGGCAATCATCTCTGTCAATTTTTCAATGCCATTCTCTGCAGGGTTAATAAGTTTATATAATAGTAATTAATTCACTAATAAAATAACCATAAATATATTTTTATTATAGTAATTATTTAAAAATAATTACTGTAATAAAAATTATTACTTTCATTTACATTACATTTACATACTAAAGTAGTACTATACAATATACAACACAAAACAGATAGTAAGTGCCGTCGTTAGAAGTTCGTGTTAAAGTTATCACAACAGCAATTAGCGGCGAAGATTAACTGTGGAAAAACAAAATTTTTTTCACCGTAGACCTACAGTATTTTCCTTGGGGGTGTAAAATATTGTACACGATGCAATTAATCGGCTGATCTCATCGTTTGATAAAATTTATTGTTATTTATTTATTTATTTTGAAGCTCATATACAGTATACGTGCGATGAATAGTTTTTGTATCAACCTACCTTATTTCCACCTAAAAATATAATCTTCAAGTAATTTTCGCACGCAAAATATTCAAAAAACAATAAACGCATTAATGAAAAAATCAGTTTTACAGGTAACCTTCCTGTTAAAAAATAATAAAATCGTTTTTTTATCAACTAATAATTTTTCTTATTGTACAGTGCTTAAGAAAATATATAAAAATTACAGTATTTTTAAAGTTAAAATAAGATTAAACTACCGAATACTAAAACAAAGCGATGTAGAGATACGTCGCGCTTGTACATCGATGACGTAATACACGTAACTGAGGTGCTAAAGAAAAACAACTGAGTCGAATTAATTAAGTCGGAAAAAGAAAGTGTGCGTTATAATCGAGAAAATGCGACTATTGTATTAATCTTTAAAACATTAATATTAATTAATATTTTAAAGATTAATTAATACAATTGAATCGAATACGAAATGAAATTGAAATCAAATTTTTTGATTTATTGAATTGCATCCGAATAAAAAATATCTAATTTAAATGCTGTGTTTTACAACACAGATAATTTATTAAATTTATTTTTATTACTTAATTAATCATTTACTTATTTATTAAGTAACTTAAATCTGCTTTATTTAATAGATAAACCAAGTTTAATTTTTAAAATACGAGGTATATAAATGAATTTAACACATTAAATATGTACTGTGCAGTTAAACATCTGTAAACCGGTTTGGCAGGTACCAAACAGTACCGATTTAGCAGGTTTCCGTTTCGAACGGATTCTTTTTAATACAGAAATCGCTTCGTTTCGAATAAATTTCCGTTATAAACAGGTTCGTTTTGGACAAGTTTTATTGTTTCACACGCGACTAACCGAATAGTTTCTGACTCAATTTGTTTATGCTGCAATCAGCTGAAAGCATTCGGATGGTGGCTTTGAGCATTCTCCCCTCGTATCCCGCCGAAAGTGTTCGAGAGCGGCAAAGTTTATGTCAAAGTAATCATCTATTTATGTATTTTTTAAAATTAAAGACGAGGATGAGGATCTTAAGGGAGATATACGAAAAAACGTGATTGTCTTTGCAATGTTCAACCTTTAGTTTTTAATTAGCGTTGAACAAGTACCGGTGTGACGTGGCGCGTTTCTAAATCTGTAATTGGAGGAGATCGAATGTTGGTAATAAAGGTCCTTCAGCTCTCAGAAAAAACGTATTTTAACGTGAAATTTAAAAAACATATATTTCTGAAGTAGGTTATTTTTATCGAAACACTCACTAAAATTAATTAAAGTAAATGAAAAATTATTTTTTTTAAAACGTATCAAAATAAATTAACTGCTAGTAGAATTTAACTGCTGCTGTTATATTTATTTTTTTCTTACGAAAGATAAAATTCGATAAAGGGAGTGGACTTGTGTGTTTTTTAAACATTCAGTATTCAAGGACATCCAGTTGTTTAATTTTCAATTCCTATTTAAGTTTATAACTTCTTCTTTTACTTTAAACGAAGGTTGACATGATTTATAACGGAATCAATAAAAATATTTAAAACAATTCAATGTTACACTTATCATCATTAATATTGTTCGGCGAAAGCAGGTATTAATATAATGAGACATTCTACATCTTTCTCCAGATATTTCTTGCCATTTCGTTTGTTTCCTCACGATCCCTTCAACCTTTAGATCCTCGATAAATTAATTTTGTTTTTTTTTTTTCGCCCTTTCGAAAGATCAATTCTTAAACGCGTAATTACTAATACAATCAATTTTAAGATTAATGTCAAGTATAAAACACAGCATCGACTCGTGCGACTTTTTCAACAAAAATGTAGAATTTGTGTGTGGCGCCGTTTATTATGATTTTTACTAAAATTCTTTATTTCTAATTTTTACAAAATGGCAAAATCTTAATTTTCAGAGTGAAGACGAGTTTTATACAAAATTGCAAAAGCTAATAACGAATAAATGTCTTTAAGATGTAATAAGTGACTTTCTATATTTCCCTTTTACTTTTAACTACTAATAATTAATGACATTAATCCTCCTAATACAAAAATCTCCCTGTCAAATTGACATAAATAAGATAAAGTTGATTACATTTTCACTGCACATAATTGCACTGCACATGATAAATTTTTTAATATTAAGAAATGAGTTTGCTTATAAAGTGTGAGAGTAGCCGGGGGTACAACTCCGTTGGGATTGTTCGTACCACTTAGTCGGCACAGATTATCAGAAATCTGTCTCCAGAGTTTCAGATCTCTAGATCTGATCTTAGAAAGTTTCATAGGAGAGTTTTGTAATAAAAATTGATCCGAACGGCAAAGTTCAAATCCACGTCAGGATGACACCAGTTTGTCGATTTATCAATCCGCCGACAAACACGCGTATGAGATCCGATTCGGAATCAATTTAAGCGACATTTAAGTAAATTTAACAAGAGTAAATTTAATAATTCAAAAAACAAAACGAATACAAATATCAATGAACGAGGAATATCAATACGACAATTAAGCTACACGAGATAGACAAGGACTTATACTATACCGATGCGCGATCGAGAGAGAGCTCACAAAATCGTTTAAAACATACGACCTGTCTTAATTGTCGTTCGTCTTCTTCTCTGTAGGCAAAGGACACTTCGGAGATAAAGTTCATTTACTTCTTTCCATGGGAAATCGATATGTGCACAAAGTCAAAGATTCACTTCTAAGTGCTAACTATGAAATTATTCTATGTGACTCGTCTAAGGGCGTTGGTCATCAGGAGGAAAATGTGTGGAGTTTGGACACTTTCGGATCGGTCGCTGAACTCCTCGAATTCGGACAAATTTCCCCTATATCTCATGACTTACGACCAATCATCTGCTCGAAACTCGTTCATGTGAACGGATGAAAGGGGGATCGAAGAGGGGTAGATAGTTCCCATCTGAGCGAGATTTTTATCGGATAAGGGGAAAGCAGAGGATGTACGGACTTCCCTTAAAGGAAGTAACATCTGTTATCTATCTTTTCCCACGTCCAAACATTAGTTTTTCCACAAAAATGAAGTAATATTTTGTGTCGATATTTTAACATTATTAATAAAAATTATTAAATTAGGCCCAGGGCCTTTAGGTTTTCACAAAAGTAACAATATAAACAATATATAAAGGTGACGTTCATTGAATTTATTCTTTGCTATTTCTACAGACTAGCTAGCCATATCTGTTATAGATATGCACATATATAATAGATTAAAATTGCTATAACGACAAACAACATACAGTACCCTACACTGTGTATTGCGAGAAATAACTGATACAAAATCTGATAAACAGTTATGAATATGAAATATAAGAATTTCTTTTATGTAAGAGAAGTCCTCTTTTTAATATATCGAAGTCCGTGATAAAAATGTAAATTACAAACACCTGTTTTGAATTAATAATCTGCTTTGGAACCTGTTACGTAAATTACTGTATTATCGAATTCTAACATCTCAGACACTTTAACAATAAATAATATTTTATTTGTAAAAATATTTCTTCAATTATTACATTCTTGTAGTTCTTTATAATATTTACTTTTATATAATTAATTTTATTTATTTATTTTCATTAAAATATTATTGTTTACTCTTTCGGTGTTTATATAGAACAATGAAAAAGAATAAACATGGATCAGAAAATGACCTCGTCAAGGTTTTTAACGCATTTAGAAATAAAAAAGGAAAGTTAAGTGTTATTTTATATAAATTAGTGTGTGTTGGGCGGGGGATGTTATTGTTCATTCAATTTAAATTTTATAACTCTTGTTTTTTTTTTATCGAAAAAATGTGAAATTTTGCGTGGTAAAGCGGTCTTCGCCCGTTTCACCACGGATATAAATTAGCCTGTAGATCTGGTACGAAAATTAACGGGTATTTCGTTAGTTTACCTAGTATCTGAGTGTCTTGCTTCCAACGCTGTCTCACTCGCCTCCGTCCGAATCCGATTGCGCCATACGACCAACTTTCTAACTCAAAACAATTGCTGCTCCGACTTCCATGTCGGTCGTGACCAGGCATCAAAGAAGTGCCGACCCTCCAGTCACACGATGTATACTCATTCATCAAATGAAATGTATATTAGATAGGTAATTAAGTCTTTAAATAAAAAGTGAGAAAAAGACAATGCTTAACGTTTCTTCTCTTAATAAATTGTGGTAGTTAAATTTGAATTTACGCACCAAAAATTAGGCTGACACTTTAACTCTCGCTATTTAAAGTAAAATTCCCTAAATCAGCCTATTTAATTCAAAGTTTTTACTATCTGCACAAACAATCACTAAGAGGAAAAGAGAGAGTGTGTAATTATTTAAATACGCATTTAGCGTAAAATATTTGCCTAAAAGGGCACTTACTCAAGAAAATTATTTCATTGTGCTGTAATTAATATTTCGCAAATATCTTTTGAAATAATTAAGAGTAGGATGTACTTTAATTAAAATTTTTGTCACGCCATTCGACACATTACATTTGCCAGCCAAACACTATGCCCTTGGATAGCGAAATAAAAAAATTATACTTTAGAAATTATAAAAACGATGCTTATAATTTCTATTTTAATATTTAAACGATAATCGAGTCACTTTGACACCAAAAATATTTAGTTCGTCCAAAAATTATTTGGTAATTTATATTGTAGGGAACAAATAATTTTTTAAGAAGTTCCACGAAAGTAGTTTTCATTGAAAAGTCAGTTTTTTCTATAAGCAAGAAATACGTCTTTATAAATTTTTTCACGAGAGTAAACGCAAGGCCACTTACTAGTTGTTCATCGAGACAGAAAAGGCTCTGAAAATGAAGTATGAAAAATTTTTTAATCTTTTCTTACTCTTAACGATATTCTTGTGTTACGCGAAATGCAACAATACAAATCCCGAGGACGTCGACGATTTCCAACAAACGTTGATGATGTTAGAAAATGCGGAGATGCGAATAAAAACCGCTTTGAAGTCTGTCTTAAAGCAAAGTCTTCCTTATCTGATGAGAATTTCTGAAGAAGTGAACGTATCTTCACCTTGCATGAAGTCTTCCGTTCTCTTCCTGAAAGACTTGATGAAACTGGAAGAGTGGCCTCTTCGGAGTAAGTAATCTTCAATGTTATAAATTATTACAACTTAAGCTAGTAACCCTCGGATCACGCAAGGTCAGGTTTTTTAAAAAACCGGGCTCGGGAAGTCAGAAATCGTGCAGGTTTACAAAAAGTCCTGCAGGGATTATCTTATTATAACAGAAAAAAAAGCAAAGTCATTCAATTTTAATTTTCTGTGATTACACTGGTGAAGGGAAAGTTGAAGAGTGGTAGCATTAATATACGAGGATTTCCGTATACAGGAAATCCTCGTTAATTCGAACTCGATAGTTCAAAATCGCAATTATTTTCGGATTTTGATATAGATGTGTTTGTGTGTGTATGTTTTCACTCATTATGAAGCATAAGAATTCCCGTATCTTTCTGTTTGTATTTTTGTTTAAAAAGAATTAATCCTACGTCTTTACAAGGATGTCTGTGTGTTATTAATTAACATGATTCATGTTAAATGTTAATGATTATAGATCCAATGGTTAGAAGATAAAGGTAGTCACGCTCATATCGCGAGAAATGTGGGACTTAATTTAATTAATGAAGGTTTAACACGTCATTAGCGATTACAATTTTTTTCTAAAATTCTTACTTATCCTCAACATTCAGCTTTCTCCCATTTTATAAAAATAATTATAAGTAATATAATAATATATTAAAAGTTGTGTCAATTTAAAAATATCCTAACAGTTGGTTCCTTTTACAGTTTTAATGTCCGGCAAGTGAAGTTACCGATTCATATTTTTAAACTGTAATTTATAAGAAAATATACAATTTATGAAGTAATTATGATTTGATATTTGATTAAGATTTTTCTCTATTATAATAAATAAGAAAACAACATGTAAAGAAAAATACAGGATAAAAGAAAAAAAGCATTTTACATAAGCTTCAACAGTGAGTCACATACTACAAACACTCCTAGTCTATCCCCACAGCGTGCATTCCATTTGTTCCTTGTATAGAAATGAATTACTTTAATACATAGTGACCCTCATTTAAATAGCTTTATGACGAGATGGTTAGGCCTAATTAAAAGGTAGCTTCGATGACGTGATGGAGATTGCAGACTTAAAATCCCATTTCTCGCACCAGTGTAAGTTTTAAGACTCTTAAGGTGCGACTATGCAGACGCGAGCGAGAATATGTGACGAGAAGAGGCGAGACGCGATAAATATCAAAACCTGTCAGATATGTGCGAGAACAAAAAATTCGCTCTCGCCAGCGTTATTTCTCGCTTCTCGTTTGTGAATGGTTTTCCTCTGCGAAAACTAAATCGCTCGCAACCTCTCGCTCGCTCTAAATTCGCGTCTGCATAGCCGTACCCTTAGGGCTGTCTCACATTATTACTGACTGGACCGACTCTTAGTCGTGTTGCCATGGCAACAGCCGCCCGACTAGTCGTTCCAGTCGGACAGATTTGAAAAGATAAATACAGTACAACCTCGATTATCCGGACTAATTGGGGATAAAGGTAGTCCGGATAAGGAAAAATTCGGATAATCGAAACAAATACTTTAATTTGTCTTTTAATAATAATACAACACGTTTCCTTTTCGATGACATATCGGTAATATTAAAAGTAAATACTGTATTTAAATCGTGATCAAATTTTCAAGAAACAAACGTTCATATTGACTTTGGACTACTACTGACCAACGCTAACAGACTACCTATTGTTTAAAAGGCCCTCTGGTGGCGCAAGAATACGGATTTTATAAAATAAAAAGCAGTTGAAACTGCATTTTTATGAATAAAAATTTGACAAACTATTTATCGTTTTATGACGAATAAAATTTTTTCGTCGCGTTCGCGAGTTTTAAGTAATGCGTAAACCTTTGAGGCGCGAGGCCCTTCGGACCGCGAGGCATAGGCAGTGGCTCACGTCGCCCATGCCTTACGCTGCCCTTGGTCATAGAAATGATGTAATTTGAATATAAATTATTTATAAATACGTATGTCAAGGTACATTTTTATTACGACGTAAAATATATTTAAGAGTTTACGACCACTGTGCCGGGTGAGACGTTGTTGAAACAATAAAAAGTTATGCATTCCATCACGTAGATAAGGAGTGTCGTAATTCAGCAAGTGCAAATCAGCAAATTCGTAAAATTTTTGTTTATTTTGAACAATCCGGATAATAGAGGTCCGGATAATCGAGGTTTTACTGTATTTGTAGTCGGGTCGGAGCCGTCGGTGAGCTACGGCCTATGAGAGTTTTGAAGCTATAACCAATCAGAGTTTAGATTTATCCAATCTACGTCGAAGTTAGAAAATGGCGGAAACTATAGATTTCTCGGAAGCTTTAATAATCGAAGTAAGAACATATCCGTGCTTTATGATATTATAAAGACAACATAAAAAAATAATTTTTGGACGGAGATTTCCAAGAAACTAAACGTTGAATGTACGTGATTGACTAATCTAATAATGTAATAATGACGCGATATATCGAAATGCACGATCGCTTTCCGTGACGGCCATGTTTTCTGTTTAATTTAAAAAACTTACCATGATTGGCTATTTTATTGTTCTGATTGGTCCTTATGAGTCGGCCACTGACTTATAATCGTACTTAGTTCGAATGCTTTTACTACTAGTCGGTCCGATTATAAAATCGGTTGGTTCAGACTAGTCGGTCCAGTCAGTCATAGTGTGAAACACACATTAGGGGATCGTTAATCCCGCGTCAGAATGATCTAGGGTGGTTCGCGTGTTGGTGTGGAGGAGAAGACAGAGATGACAGGTATCTTACAAAAATCCGTTTATTTTAGCATATAAATAAACACAAAGCTTACACTAAGAAAGATTCGTGTTCAGTGTGTTGACACAGCGCTTTCAATTTTTTCTCCTTTCTGTTGACTCGCCGAATCTGTATTGCCGAGTGCCTCGTATCCTTGAAAATAGGAAATTACATTAATCTTGATTCGTCCCTTTTTGTCCATCCTGATTGACTTTACGTTTGTTCCTAAGCGAAATACGAGACCTGTTCGGGTCTCGAGAAGGTTCGCATCTGGGAAGTTACCCGACACTATTCGTTAACTTTGCATGAAAGGGGTAGATGGGACTTTGAACTTAAGCTTATTTTACTCCATTGTTGTCTAGTCTATTACTTCTTAAAATTCTAACGATTTGAACTGATGTTTAATTTTTTTATTAACCTTTCCCCCTTTTCCAAAACTTTTTATGTTCTAATTATTTGTATACGAGCGCCTTGTTAAAGTTCCCTCTCGACTGGAGGACACCCGTTTACATTTATTTCGTCACGTCTTACATTAATAGTATTTTTTTCTCGTCTCGGTATCATGTGACAACTGAATTCTATCTTTGATCGGTTTTTATCAATAAAGGTTCTTTTACTTCTCTAGTTTTGTTTAATAAATTTCTAATATAAATGTTTAATTAAAACCCGTTTTTTGGGACCCCACAGTAATTATTCTTGCGCCGTATACATTCCGCACTAATCCACATTATTTAGGTATTTCATACACTTCACTAATTTTATTGATCCGTTTGATTTGTAATAACCTTAACCCTCGATATATACGGTTTCGATCAATGCCGATTCAGTTAATGCGCATCGTTTGCAGGTAGGTTGAACGTTATTCCTTCGACACGGCAATTATAACCTCTGTTTACTCATTTTGAACGTTGGTTACGACTGAATATGAAACTCCGTGTTTTCGCTCAGTAATCTTATTTAGTACATTTAGTGTAGTTTCTGTTTTAATTCTTTAACTTTTACTGAAAAGTGTAGAGGCAGCAACAGTGAGGATCACGCTAAATAAATATTTTACGACGTTTAAAAAATTTTCTTTTCTGTTGTTGTACTATTCCGGTCGTTATGTGTACAAAATAAGTAAAAGTATTGGAATCCTTTCAAATAACGAAATTTGGCATTATGACACTAAATTAAAAATTATATAAAATTGATAATACAAAAGTTGTTGATTGCTAATGGTTAATACTGACAGATAGGCGGTCACGTCTCATACATTGAGATGGATCGGACTTAATAATTTAACTCGTTATTAGCATTTAAAATCTTTTATGAAATTTATCACTTTTCTCAAATGCAAGCGTTTTGATATTTTATAATAATTAACAATATAAAATGTTTTTATAATAAAATCTCATAACGACCGGAAAAATTACGTAGTTTTTTGCAGTTGTTATTTGAAACACCACTTCTTAATCTTTAACGTCATTAACGATGTACTTTGTCTTAAATTTTTGGTAGTCATCATTGTCTCTTTTTCCGGTCAAATTTCCGTTCTTTCCAGTCGAATTTAAACGTACAAATTACAGTTTCAGACACTTTGAAAATTCATTTATTTCCGGTTGATTTTTAGCATTCATATTTGCGATTTCACGTATGCGCTATTTTTCGGGCAGAGATTAACCGCATGTATCGAAGGTTTTCTGTACGGTGAATCTCCACGGAAAAATATAATTTTTTTCTTTTTCGATTTGTTTTTTTCAAAACATGATTTACATAAAGATAAGTTTACTTAATTGTATGTATTTACTATTTCCAGTGATTGATTCTTTCGGAAAGTTACCGGCAGGAATGTTAGGAGTAACACTATGGATACCGGGAGATTATGACCAGTGTTTGGACATAAAAATTCCTCAAAATAGAAAGGAGCTTACCGATAAAGGAAAGGAACAGGTTCGAGGCAAGTACTGTGCCCTGACAATTGGAATGCAAGAATCACTGAAACGTATTGCAAAGTCGATTCATAAGTTGGAAAATAATTCATTGATTAAACTTGCAAAAAAGATTATTGTAAGTATTAAAGTTTAAAGAAAAATTTTGCGATGAATTAGTACATTTTAGTGTAATTTGCCAGTTAAATTTATTTATACAACGAATTAATGAATTTTATAGAAACCAATAAGGTTTGAAGATACGTTGAAAACAGATTTAGTCGATACAAAGATGGAAATACGTATGGATGTTTGCATTCCGAGTACATGCAGTGATAAAGACTTAAGAAACGTTGGGAATTGGAGTAAGTCGTTTGATATTTTTTAATTATATAAAATACTTTTGTAAATCCGAACATGCCTTAATCAACTGTCTGTTCGAACTTAAACAATTCTGTCTATTGTATTCAGCCGAAACAACACAAAATCATTCTAACGAAGCATAATAACTTTGTAAAATTATTACAGTACTTATATATAGTATGTATTTTAAAGTCGATATAAATATGTAATTCAGTATAAAGAATTTTACAAACTAGTAGTCAGTAATTTGTAAACTCTTTGTGATAAATAGTTCGGATTAGCAAGAGTTAGATTGTATTATATAAAAAAGGAGATTGCTTTTATGCTATTTATATAAGCAAGTCGTAACTGTAATGTATGGAGTGCCCATCAATGGCAGATTCTCTTAATAATTTGTAAAGAATGTTTCAGATGTGTTTAAAGAAAAAAAGTTCCAATTAAAATTTTTTCCACTGCAGGGAGTAACGGTATTGGTAGATCGACTTTTCTTACTTAAAATACTTTTTTTCTTTTAGTTAAATTTGATTTTACAAAAAATGCATTCGAACCTCATTTTTTCTGATAAATTGAAAATTAGACAAGCTATAAATTAAATTGTTACTTTGGAAAATTAATTTATGTAATTGTTTAAATGTTTAATTACGTTCTTTATTTTACTTTTCAGTATTCGGGACAGCGGTAGACTTTAACGTCGGATATTGCAAAATCAAAGATGAACGTATTAAATACAGTAACGGACAATTGATATCGTTGTAAGTATATTTTTATTAAACTGATTGAATGAAATTTATAACCTGGGAATTATGAAAAGAACTTTAAATTACCGAAAAATTCGGCAAATTGACGATGCGATATAAAATATGATTTTAAATCGTAAACTTTTCGTGAAAAACACGATAATAATCTAAGGAAAAAATAAGTTTAACAAAGTAAATAGCCAATCGAATCTATTTTATTCTGAAGCGCATTACATGATATTAAAGAGAAATTTATTTTCTATTTGAATGCGCATCGTTTGTCTTGATTACTGTACTTTAAATATTTTGTTTTAAATCATCGACTGCTTCTGCTTTTTCTTTTCTTCTTATTTTAAGAATTATTGAACTGAATCGAGTAATGTGTTCTGCCTTTTACAACAACCAAATATTTGATTTTAGGTTGACCTCTAACTTCTTTTTTCTCTATCATTCAGTCAAACAATACTTTTATTCGACCTGAACGTCTTAATAGATATCCTATCGTGTTAATTTTTCGTTTATCTATAGTGTTAAGAATGAATTTGGTTTCTCTTGCTCTCTCCTAAACCTGGTCAATGGACAATTATTTAGTTTAAAATTCCTTCCACATTCTCTTCCAGCACAATGTAAAATTCGAGAATCGACAAAAATATCGGCAGCATGGGCCTCTAGCTTAAGATAAATAGTAACTGCTTCTCTCGATTATTATGTTTTATATTAAGCTATGTATTTATGAGTGATGTTCGGAGATGGTAACTCTTCGTATTTAGATATTTATGTAATCTTTAGGATTTTTATACTTCCGTTGCAAAGTTAAAAATGACGTCATAAATTGCAACGAATTATAGGCTAGTTCAAAAATATTCGAAAAGCTTGTTCGTTGTACTAAGCGTTCGACTTATACATTTTGTTATTTTTATTTGCTTTATTTTTCTTGAGAAACGTTTTCGGTCTTGTTAAACGTCTTCGGTTTAACAAGACTGAAAACGTTAGAAGCAATAAACTTCGGCTGCAAGATAAGGTGTATTAGTAAGATTTTTGATAATGTGATTTCAGTATGTATAATTGTCCATCAGCCAAAATGCCGCTTTGTACTGTATATTTGTGTCAGGATTATATTTAATCATTGCCATGCAAGTCAATTATGAAATCCTACCTTTTCTCATCCTTCCAAGATTTCAACTTCTTTCTCTTCTTCTCCTCTTTTACTACACACCCTCCTTATTCTTCTTCTCTTATTTTATTACATGGGCTAAGTCTCACTACAATCCTTCACCGATAAACTAAACTAAAGTGTAAAGATTCACAAGTAAAAAGTCTTCATTAAGCAAGTATTTAAGACATTTATAAATAATATAATATAGCTCTCAAGTTATTATGTACCCATAAATCATATTTATATTCTTACATTCAAACAGATATAATTACAGTAATAGTTACTTAATTAATTGTTAAATGATATAAAACATATTTCAGTAAATTGATATGAAAATATTAATTGATTAATTTAGAATTGTCCTTGGCATGTTTATTGCATGGGTAGGATTGGCAACGTTAACAGAAATATTAATGAGACTTCATATTATTCCTTTGAAGGCAAGTGAAGGTAAGTGTTTAAAAATATCAAAACAGTCTTTTTACATATTTAAGGGTGAGAATTTACCTATTATTATTATAAAGTTAAGGGAAATGATCTGGAATGCTCTTATTTTCGAATATATTATGAATAGTTCATAAAAATGATTATAAAATAAATGTATTTTTATCAGTTAATTGCACCTGAATAATATTGTTTGTTATTTTTAGGTAGATTTTTTGAGTATATTCTCGGAGCTTCACCTTACAAATCTCTACATAAATTATATTCGACGAATCTCGACGAGAGTACAAAATCGATCTGCGGTGTAAAATTTTTTTTGATAAATATTGTGGTGTTGGGACATGTAGGCATTGCAGGAATATTTTTCACCACAATAGGAGGTATTTATATTTTACTATAAGATATATGATTTAATATTTATAAATATTTATGCCATAATGTATGCAAGAAGTTGCCAATTTAAATTGTTTTATTGCTTAATTAATTCATTATCATAGTTAATATAGAAAATGTAATTATATTATCACTTTCAACTACGTTTTTGAAAGGTAGTGTATCGTATTATGAAATGACAAATTTCTAGTTTAACCCTGTTTTTTTATTATGTTACGAACATGCGATGATAATTATTTAGATTTCTTTCGCCAGAAGAAAGGAATATTCATTTTATAAAAATAATAAGATAATATTTTTTATTAACTTATTAAGAATTATATACGGAAAATTTTTAAATTAAAGTTTTTTTATATACATATATTTTTTTTTTAATCTTTATCTCACACATTAATTCATTGACAATTTGCTGCGCGTCATAAATTAAGATTCAAAACAATTACTAAAGAAAGTTTTTTATGAAGTTACAAAAGTGTTTCTTGTCAGGGGGCTGTTAAATTATGCATAAGTTTCTTCTGAATGTAATAAAAAGAAAATCGACGTATAATCGAATATCGTATTGAAAATTGAAAATTGAAAAAAGAAAGATAATAAAACAACTAAATACAGTACGAAAACTTTATTTATGTTATTTCTTATTACATATGACTTTGTTAGTACCGACGAAATAAATGCAAATATGCTACTTACTTCGCAGTATTTACTTCTTTTATTTCAAAGTAATCCTAAGAAATTTATAGTGCCTGAGATTTTAAAAATAATTACGAACAATAGTAGGCTTTAAAAATTTAAATGTTTTTCGAAAAGATATGCAAAACCTTTACGACAAGTTGTGAGTGTTTTAGTATCGACTTTGGATCGAATTATATTGAATTTCTTTCTTATATTGTGTGTCCAGTTTTATTTATTCATAATTAACCCATAAAATTGAGAAAAAACAGAAAAACGCATTAAAAAATTTTTTAATGTAGGCCCAAGTAATCGCGGACCAGGATCTTCAAACAAAAAATATAGTGAAGAAAATAGATAATGAAATAATAAAGTTATGTTTTACACTTATTATATAAAAAAATAAATTGATTTTTGTATTACTTTATTATAGATAATTTAACGAATATGAATTAATATTAAAAAATTGCAGTCACAAAAATTATGAAATATGTGATTGGCCGCGTGTATAAAAAGGTTAAGAATCACTGCTCTAACGTATGTCGTGGCAGGAAATACAACTTCGTTGTACAGAATATAGAACACCATTTCTACATTTTAACGAAATGACAGATTAGTATGGTCTTGTCGAAAGAATTATTCCATTTTTTTATTTTGTCGTTTGTGTAAATTTATGTAACAGACAAGTCTACATCAAACTATGTATTGTTTATTTATTATTCCGAGTTCGAAAATTTAGTGTTTCGCTTATATAAAAGCAGTCGTACATTACATAAACGGATTTTTTTTTAATCTGTCAGAAGTAAGATATTAGCAATTAGTGTTCGATGAAGTTATACTAACGATAATGCATTATATGCTCTCTGGGGAATAACCTTCACAAACAGGTAAAAACATTGTAAGATCTGCTTTTAAATGCAGTGAAGTATTTATTTAAAGAAATAAGCTGCGATACGTACGGAATTTGTAACTTGTGGACTGCTCCGTCAAGTATCATCGAAACAATGTCAGAGTGATGAAATTTTACGTTATCCGTTATTAAAAATATTCTGGGAAATGCGTTTTTCTTGTCGTAACAATACTCACTTCGAAAGGACAGAGATAATTTCGAGTTGTACGAGTCTTCCACGGCCTTATGTTTTACAATTCCAGTTAAAACCAAAATTGCTACGAGACTTACATTCCTCCCAGTATTCGATATACGGGAAATTAAATACAGGGGGAATAGAAAGTATTCGATATAAGAAACAAATGCGATGGTCGCATTTGTGTTTTCCTAATATCCATGTTGTCGGTGGGTGTGTAAATTATACCTGCTTTATCTAATGTATACAGTAATGTACAGAAATGCTGAATTTACAATATGGGCAATTACTCTTTTGTGACACACACTCTCTTACATATTATTCTTGGATGAACTTTTACCAGGCTTTTCCGGGTGACTTTTGCAATCTTCATGAATCTGCAAATTAAAATTTTATGTTTTGTATATTATATGCTTACAGTTTAGACTTCTCCAATTTTCGAAAAAATACCTACAGTATAAAGTATATATATACAGTATTTCAAGCAAATGGTGATGGACATAATTAGATTTTTATTTTTATCCATTAAAAAGAGAATTTTAATATTAGTAAAACTTCTTGTATAATTAATATTGTTTGATCAAAATCGAAAGATGATAAGGGCATAAAGCGCTATATTATAGTCTCAATTAAGGATGCACTAATAAGCAAAATGACTGATTACCGATTAGTGTTAATAATTTATTGTTTTAATAGTTAATTATATTATGATTTTATTATCGCATTAAATTACATATTATTAATAAAAACATAAAATTTCATTCGATAAAAATAATTTTATAACAACTTGTTATATGAATAACTTTTAACATGAAAATATTTTTTCTTTTTTAGATTCATGTATTAAATTAAAATGATAAATTATTATTTTAATAAACTTTTTAATTTTAATTAATAATTAAATCTAAACCCCTCATGGCTTGGGTTTGGATATTAATTATCAATTAATTAATTGTATTGCTTGGAAATTTTTTAAGAAAGATGAAAACGAGAAGTTTTCCAAGTGCAATTTATGCCAGTCTTCTATTTCGAGAGATGGAAAAAATGATGAAACTTTCGCCACCAAACACGTGATAAATCATCTGGAAAAATGTTATCATGAAAATTAAAAAAAAAAAAAAAATATGGTAGTGGAAATAAAAAGATGGACAATCCGTAACTTAGATGATGTTGATAATTCAAAATCTCAAGAAGAATTAAATTCTGAAGCTTTTACTTCTGGAGACGATTAACATGGAGGATAATCTCTAAGTTTCTTAAATTTATTTCAGGAATTACTTCTGGTGAATGAAAGAATGAATAAGAGCATGTTTTTAAAAAGAAATAAAAAACGAAACAAGCGAACAAACGTTTCGATGAAGAATTAGAAAAATATTTACATTTACCTCTTATACAAAGACCTAGCAGCCATTTTTGTGGTAGAGAAGTTCAAAAGAATTTTTTTCTAATTTGAGCAAAATATCTAAGTCTTCCAGCATCTTCCGTTGAAAGTAAAAGAATTTTCAGACTTAGAGGTAACTTTTTAAGGGCCCTGAAAATGGAGAAATTCTCATGTTTTTGTATTACAGTTTAAGGGTTTTAAAGTTTCTATTTGTTTTACATATTTAAAGTTTAAACTTTAAATAATACAGATTGTTTTGAACAGGTTATATTATACCTTATGATATGTATTGATGAAATAAATAATTTTAGTTATTATTTTTTTTAATATTTATAGTTTCAAGTAGTGTTCATTAAATAACAAATATATAACAGAAATTTATTGTCCTTTATATATGACATGCTAACAAAACTATTAAAATGCAAAATTGGCCGATTATTAAAACCGATTAACCGGGAAAATGACCGATATGGCCGATTACCTATTACTTACCGATTAATCAGTGCATGCTTAGTCTCACTGTTTTTATTGTTTTTCCTTTGGGTTGTATCTCCTTCTTTTATTTAACTTGCCAACTACGGTACGATGCAACGAAAAATATTTACAGAACATCTCGAATCTTCTGTGACACGAAACTTACACATTTCGCAATAATAAATTGAATAATTGTTCGCTGGAGCGACATACTAATTTTTCTGTAATTAGGGGAAATCATTCTATTAAATAGTGGAAATCGTTTTCTCTAATACTGAACAATCGGTTGAACTTCATGTTACGCCGTAAGTTAACGGTTGAATTCTTGTCATACGTGCAATCAATTCGATGATTTTTGTCACGATTTTTTTCCTTCGTTCACTTTGTCAGTTGCAATTTTCTACCTCCAAATCTTCTGTGAAATTAATCTGCAAATACTTGCAAAGTGTTTCAGTATTGGTGATACGCATATGTTCATTTCTGAAATCTGGTTTACTTATTCTGGTTTAGTGGTCGTTCCTTTTTCATTAGTTTTGTACTTTTTGAGTACTAATGTATATTTTTTATATATTAGTACACCTATGTACATTTTATATATATATAAATATGTATATACATAAAATATATACAAATTATATCATATGCAAGATGTAAAGACAGTTCTATGAAAGAAACAATAAATATCACCGAAGTGATTCTAATGCGTGCTATAGTTTGAAACAAAAACAAATCAGTAATTCTACGGAATTACTAATTTGTGACAGGGTTATTTTTATCAAATTGCAAAAGCCGCACGGGTGAAGCCGCGAGTACAGCTAGTTAATACATATTATATTGCAATTAATAAAACTGATATTTCATACAAAACATATTTTATATTTATCCATTATAAAAAAAATAACAATAATTATATTTTAAAGAAAAATATACCAATATATTCAAGCAAGCGAAACTTCTTCTATTCGAAATTATTTTTCAAGGCCTCACTATGATAGAATCATTCTTCTTCTACAGGTAAGATCATTTTAATTTTAATGTTACATATAAATACAATTTTCGAAGAATATTTACATTCGCTATCATATTAATAATAGTAACATTTATAGATTTCTAACAAAAATACTTCTGCGTTTAAAATTAATAATGAATAATATTTTTACTAGCGGGTTTATGGTAATGTATCTGAGACAAAAAAGTGGACGAAACTCTGCGAAATACTATATTATGATTTTAGTCAAGCGAGTTATCAGGTAAAATATTTAACTCTTACTGTCATTGGTTCGTGTATTATATTTTGTTCGTGTTGCAGATATACACTCCCGATATTCTTCGTTTTGGGCTTCTTAATTCTTCTGCCTCTTCTTGGAGAAGGTCCTCATTGGGATGTTGTTATTAGTCAGGCAAAACTCTTAGAAAGCAAATGGTGGAAATATATCAGTCATATTCATATTTACTCAATCGGTGAATTGACGGTAAATGTATAAAAGTTAAAATTTAGCCTTTGATTTACGTTTTAGACATTATGAATGATTACGATAAAATTCGCATTCACAGAAACTGTTTTGAACAAGCCAATGTATTAGATATATGCTATTTATCGTTAAGGTACAAATGTTTTTAATGTGTAACATATAATATAAAGGTAATTTGAAAGGTCCGTGAACGCTCTTTCACTTTAAACTTTTGTATAACGATGTTTTGTTTAGGACGTTCTTTATTTGACTATTTGTAACGTCAATTGTTTGTTAAAAGAAATGGAACTCGCTATAAATTTTGCAACTTTTATCTGTGGGAAAATTCAGTAGGCCTATAAATGTGGTTGTCTGTGATGCGAAAAATGTCTAAAATTCCATTTCAATTCGTTTCGTTTAAAGTTAACTATTATATTTAATTTCTCTTTACAAATAAAAACATTCTTTANTAACTTCAAGCTTGCGGAACTTTTTTTATTCGAAATTATTCTCCAAGGCCTCACTGTGATAGAATCATTCTTCTTCTACAGGTAAGATTATTTTAATTTAAATGTTACATATAAATACAATTTTCCAAGAATATTTTCATTCTCTATCATATTAATAATAGTAACATTTATAAATTTTTGGCAAAAATACTTTTTTGTTTAAAATTAATCATGAATAATAATTTTTGGCTAGCGGGTTTATGATAATGTATCTGAGACAAGAAACTGGACGAAACTCTGCGAAATACTATATCATGCGTGTAGTCAACCGAATTATCAGGTAAAATATTTAACTCTTACTTCATTGGTTCGTGTGTTATATTTTGTTCGTCTTGCAGATATACACTTCCGATATTCTTCGCTTTGGGTACCGCAATTCTTCTGCCTCTTCTTGGAGAAGGTCCTCATTGGGATGTTGTTATTAATCAGGGAAAACACTTAGAAAGCGAATGGTGGCAATATGTCACCCATATTCATATTTACACAACCGTTGGATCTACGGTAAATGTATAAAAGTTAAAATTTAGTCTTTAATTTAAGTTTTAGACATTATGAACGATTACGTGATAATTTGCATTCACTCAAGCTGTTTTGAACAAGCCAATGTATTAGATATATGCTATTTATCGTTAAGGTACAAATGTTTTTAATGTGTAACATATAATATAAAGGTAATTTTAAGGTTTCCTGAACTCTCTTTCACTTTAAACTTTTGTATAACGATGTTTTGTTTAGGACGTTTTTTATTTGACTATTTGTAACGTCAATTGTTTGTTAAAAGAAACGGAACTTGCTATAAATTTTGCAACTTTTATCAGTGGGAAAATTCAGTAGGCCTATAAATGTGGTTGTCTGTGATGCGAAAAATGTCTAAAATTCCATTTCAATTCGTTTTATTTAAAGTTAGCTATTATATTTAATTTCTCTTTACAAATAAAAACATTCTTTACGAAGTAATTTTGATAAATTAAATATTATTAAAATTTTTCGATAATGAAATATAGTGCAGATCAACACCAGCGTATCGCTAGAGCAGGTTGCTTTTGCTTCTGCAATTCCTTTGTTGTCTAATTTCATTTTCCGCCTTTGTTGCACGTTAATGAAATAAGCACTGTTCATACGTCACAGAAAACAGATCGAATTGTGATATTATGCAAACAGAAAGCATTATTATTGAACCATCAAGACCAATGGTTAGTTTAATTATTAGATAAGGATTATTTCAGAGAAATTCTTTTGTAATCGGTTTAAAAAGGCTATTTATAGGTTTATTAATAATTACATTCAACTGTAATGTGCAGAAAACTAAGTAACATCTGAACTCTATTTTATTTTATTGCATAAATTATTATTAATTTGTATAAAAATAAAAAAGTAACATGAAAAACGTTTAAATAAGTAATTTTATTAACGGAAAAATTTTAATTTATAAACCGTGATAAAATTTAGAGGCGACAGTAATAGAAAAAATGGCTTTAATAAATAGAGTTTATAGTATAATGATTCTTGTATTTGTGTGTATGATACTTTTATAGATAAATCAAATAAAATATTAGTAGTTTTATTAGTTTTTAATTCGTCTACTTTGTAAAATATTTTTAGGAGGGTTTCAACGTATTATGGTTCATCAGTGCGTTGCTGCAACTTTCCATCTTAATGTCACTGTTATTATGTATTGTTGACAGGTAAGAATTCGACAATGTATTTTTTATAAATAGATAAAAATTTATCTTTATTTTTGTACTATGTACAAAAATTACCTGATATAATGCTAAATCGATTAGATAATCTTTAGTAAAGTGTTTCAACTAAGAGATTCTAACTGTTCCTTATCTTCCTTTTAAAAAATCAATTTTTCAAAAATATTTTTTCAAACTTGATGAAATTTCATGGGTTAATTCTACAGAATTAACCACCGTTTTTTTTGCCTGGATCGCATCTGGGCAGATGTCGGTCTAAAACTTAAAACAGGTTAGTTAACTATTCTATAAATATATCCAAATAACTATTGTAGTAATTTACCGTTATAACAAATGTAATAATTGAATTTACCAATCTATAGAAATGTAAAAAAACCTGAAAAGGGGTGCAAATTAAACGAAAATATTGCACCCGAAATGCACAGTAAATAAATAAATAAAGAATACGAATATAAGCTTTTGTCTCTGATTAAATGTGGTCCAGCCAAAAAAACAGTGGTTATTTTTGTAGAATTAACCCATGAAGTTTCATCAATTTTGAGGAAATATTTTTGAAAATTTGATTTTTTAAAAGGAATATAAAGAAACCCGCACTATGGATATATACATATCTATTACTTATAGCAGTTTCTTATCTGTTTAAAATTGGCACGATAGGAAGATCCCACTCTGGATCAGCTATATGGATCACGAAAATTTTTGAGCGGATCATCTCTATAGCTCGACAGGAAGCTTCTGGCGAATATCCAATGGAACATGTTTGGGTACAAATGATGCTGGTGAATAATTGCAAAAATATTTGTTTTCGTAACGTGTACCTAATTTTGCCTTTTCAACACGTATGGAATTCATTACAAAATTAAATGTATAGAAGTATCATAAAAATGTCTTCTTTTAAATCTTAATTAACGTCCCTTTCACATTTAGGCAAACTGTCTTTACGGCGGAGTCGATCTTTCTTTTTGGACGACGTATGAAATTATTTCATAATGGTCTGAAATAGATTCTTATTGATGTGATAGATTTCGGAGAATGTAATCCCATAGTTGTTAATATTTTTGGGTTTTCGATTTTTATTCGTGTAATTTTAGGTTTTGTAATACTCGAAAAGTGAAATTTATCGAATTTCACTTACAAAATTTGGCAGCTTTCAAACACTTTACCAAACTGTCGCTACCGTGTTTCCCCGAAAATAAGACATTTGCAGAAAATAAGACCCAGCACTGGTTTTGCTGAATTGCGAAATATAAGACCTCCCCTGAAAGTAAGACCTAGCGAAGTTTTTTTTAGTCGTAACGGTCATCGACAGATGGTTGAAAGTGGCCGTTGCCTTTTTGAAAGTACAGCCACTGATTGGTCAGCAGGCAATTACGCCACACGGCACGATTTGCATCAGACTATGGCTTGGGAATCACAGATTTGCATAACATTACGGCTGGTGATGGCTAATTGGTCGGCCGGGAATCACGCCACATGACATTTGCATAGTGCTACGGTTCAGTAAGCACTAATTGGTTATTGAGTCCGATGTTGACGCTATAAAAAGGCGACAGTTCGACACACCGGATATACGTCACTCTCGTCTAAGTTCGACTTGAGAATTTTTTTGTTCAATAATAAATGTGAATTCTTCTTCCTGGAAAAAATAAGACATTCCCTGAAAATAAGACCTAGCGCATTTTTCAGAGCAAAAATTAATATAAGACACTGTCTTATTTTCGGGGAAATACGGTAGCTCGTATAGGATGTTCGTTGCTTTCAGTGCCTGAAGCCTAATAGTGATAAGTTTTGATACTAATTTTCTAAAGAATTGTTTTTCCTTTTTAATAAATCTCCCATCGAAGTAGATTTGGTTGCATTTAAAATTCTAAAAATTTGTCAAGATGGTATTGGATAATAATACTTTAATCCTTCAGTATTTATAAAAACATTAAATACAGTCGAGATGGCATAAGTCGACACTCCAAGGGGATATGAAAATGTGTCAAGTTACCGGATATGACGATTAAAACAAAATTGAAAAATTCACGAAACTACAATTTGGAAAATACAGCAGTGTTTTATACAGTTGTAGGGCAAAAAGCGCCACCGCGTGATCTTTCGCCCTCTGACCTCACTTTGCTCCCGTTCTCTGAGGAGGAGAGATAGCTTTTCACTTTACGTTAGTTAACCTTTGGAGTCGACAACTGTGCAGTTCTTGGATTTGTATTATATCTCGACACTATTGTAAATATCGCGTGGCCGATTCAAATAAAGTAAATTATTCGCTTGGATTACTTTCTCAGTTAGTGTTTGCCGACGAACAAAGGACGCAGAACACGTAGTCGCGGTCAACGTGCACATCGCAGACAAGATAGGACTCAACCCAGACCAATTTCGCCTAGCATCGAAACGTGCCGCATACAGATTTTAGCCACGCCGCTAAACTGGTGAGCAGGGCGTGAGTCTTTCAACTCCAGCCTAGATTAGCCAAGCCTGGTTTCGGGCCAAACGATGATGGCAATTTTTTCGTGAATGGTCGGTACTTGCTTGTCAATTGGGCTGGGGGACTTGACTCCCATCCTTTAGGGGTGCCGTATAGGAGTAGTCGTACCGGATGCTAGATCGGTTTTACCGGTTGAGGCGTTCAATAAACTTTATCCGACTTTAACAGTATTTGACCATCCATCACAGGCACTAAAGTTCATTTCTACTGCAAGTTCCTCAGCGATTTCCTTCGCTTGTTGTTTCGGTACAGGCCTCGATACAGGAAGACTCGATGAACGAATTTGCTTTAGACAATGTACCAGAGCATCTTCCACATTTTTGTACGGTGAGTTTCTCTGGCGTTATCGAAACAGTCGTGTGGAAGGCCAAAAAAATCATTTCTTAATTTCCTCTTTTCTCTTTAGAATTCCCACCAGTGTTGTATTTGAAAGGTTTTCTTGTTTTGAAAATTCGGCTTACAAAGTTTTATTATTTATACATTCAAATTCAGACACAAGTTCGTATTTTTTCTTCGGCGTAAGCATTGTTAGCTTTCCCATACTTATTTCTAACAGAAATGTAAAACACCTGCTACAAATGAGCCGTTTATTTTGAAAGTGGGGCAAGTCCATTTTCGAAAAAAATGGAGATAATGGTAGTTATAGATAAAACTTGTTATGATCTTTTTATGCGTAAACAATTTACAGTAAAAAAATTCAGATTCTAGTATTTGGGAGATGGAAGTTTTAGCTCTTAACAGTATTGAAAATATGTTTATTTTGAAAGTGGTGCAAGTCCATCTTAGATTGAGATTATTTTTGACCGCATATATTACGGCAAAATTTAGCTTCGGTGCTGTATGGTGAAGCAATGTAACCGTTTCACATCATGTCTGAAATCTAGGGTGTTTCCATCTATCTATCTTTGATATTGAAAGTCGGTGGTTATACAATATTTCATAAATAACAAAAAGTATATCTTAATTTTGCGTTTCGATAATAATAGGTTTACTTCCAACACCGAGAAATATAAGCGGAATATGTATGCATTGAATCAAGGCTTCCACAATGTTCATAATGATGAAGTTAGTATGTATATTTGAGATGAAACTATAGCATCCCGAGGAGCACAAGAAGTAATATCTTGCTGTTTGAAGCACTTACAGATTGTGACAACCCAAAAACATTATAGCTTATAGTGACATGTGCACTGGCCAAAATAGAAACATAAAGTTGGCCTTAACGTGGATGAAAATTGTTCAGTCTGGTGACAATGAAATAAATATCATTGATCACAAATTTTTATTTTCAGGACATTTATTTTTACCGAACGATCGTGATTTTGGAGTGGTAGAAATGGCAATCCGGAAAGCCAGTTCCTTGTATATTCCCCAGGATTACTACAAACTAATACGAAATTGTCGAAAACATAATAAATTTTTAGTATATGAAATGAAACGCGAAAATATTTTTTCAACCCAACATCTGGGGAAAGCAGTTTTAAAAAGAAATAAAAATACCGATGGAGAAATCGTGAATTTGTTAAATATATGCTGGATCAGATTTACAAGAGATGCACCATACAAAATGTTCTACAAAACCTCGATAGAACGAGATACTGAATTTAAAATTATCGATTTGTCACCACAACGAGGAAGACCAAGTAATTTCGAAAATATAAAGTTATCTTTTCTGTATGAAAAAAGAGATCTATTACATCTGAAAAATACAAGGACATGATGGATTTATTACCATATATACCTCCCGTTCATCATGAATATTTTAAAATGTTAAATCCTGAATAAAATTCATTTAATTATACCTACGTATAAACTGAAAATGTATAATTTCATTGAAATTCTTAATAAAACTGAATTTTTCTTTTGTTGTGTTATATCTTCTACTAGAATATTCTTTGTTTTGGTTCACTTTTTATCAAATGAATAAATATTTATAAAAATTTGAATAGTATTTTGTTTTTATTATTAAAAAGAGGCTGATGCAACTGAAAAAATTCTCAATTAAATGAACGATTACAATAATTCATTAATTTTGAAAGTGAGGCAAGTCCATTTAGTTATAATGAAACTCTTACTTTTTTTAGTCGGCACTGTAAACACTATTGGATTATAAACTTACATTATCTGGTACCACAAAATATTAAAAATATATCTATTAATACTTACCAATATTTTTAAATTTATTGAAATGCAAACCTTTAAATATCTCGTAATAAAAAAATTGGACTTGCCCCATTTTCAAAATAAACGGCTCAAATAATGCATGAATGAATAGTGAGAAAATGCAAAATCCTGTTCTTCTGTGATGTTAAAATACATTGCACATTTTTTTGATTACTTGTTATTATTTTATATACAAAGATACATTAAAGGTTAAGGAATTTTTATTATTATTATTAATAAGTCGACTCCCCTGCAGAAAATAATGAGTTAACACCACACACCTTACAGTGGTGTGTGAACTCATTTTTTTCAGGAGGGGAGTCGACTTCTCAGACGTCTAAACGAGTGTGACACAGAAACGTATGTCGATTTATTCAGTGGTGACGAGATGAGAACATCGTTAAACTCGTCACCACCATTTGTATAAAGCGGAGTTTTTTAACATTAATGCCTATGAAAATCTGTATTATTATTTAACGAATGCTTGATATTTTGAATTCCTTTGCTATGTATTTAATATCGTTTTGCAGATGGCCCAGATTTGGAAGACTCGCCATAATTGTATTAATGTTAACAGGGATTATGATGTATATAGTTGATGTAGTTTCGAACAGATATTACGTGATGCTTGGAATACCTGCAGCTTCTGAGTATAAACTTTTAACTTTTTTATTATTTGATAATGGATGATTATTAGTAAAATAAACTAATTTATATTATTATTTCTTATTTTAGGAAATCCTATAAATATATGCTTTATAATTATTTTAAACCATATTATTCCCATCTTGGTACTTATTGTTTTGGTGCTTTAATTGGAGATATATTAAGAAATAAGAAAAAAATCCCATTTGGAAAAGTATATTTATTTTATATATATTATTATTATTATATATACATATAAGCTTATACAGGAGTAATTATTTATTTTGACATGGGCAATTTTATTCATATTTTAAGTGTTTGTTTTTAATGTATTTAATTTAAACTATGTAATATTCAACGGAGCTTGTTATTTTGAATATCTCAGTCTACTAGTGGTTGGCCCTCATACAACGTACATTCTCTTTAACAATAGATTTTTGCTTGTCATCTTTCTCACTCTTTTCGAGGAAAAAGTTATGAATTGAAATAATTTGACATCCGATTTTCCGGAACAGGGCTGTGGAGTCCAGTAAAAATCTACCGACAATAAACTCCGACTCTGACCAGGAGCGGATTTGTTACCGAAAGAGACCTAAAAATTTTGATGTCATTACGTGACCTCAGAATAAAAGATTTAATAAATAGAGTTCTAATAAAGATAGAGCGTATAAACTTTTTATTCCAAAGCTCAAAGACTTCTCTAAGTAATATATATATGTGTATTCAATAATTTTTACTTTTCTGGCTGTTATATACAACAGAGGAAAAGTGTATCGCTCGCTCTAAAAATGACCCCTCCCAAATTTTTACATTTTTGGACTTAGGACACCGTAAAATTTCTAGATATGCAAAAGATTCGAGGTTTTTTCTATATGTGTAGATGTTAGACTGTGTGGGGGGCATGATTTTGTTTATTCTGTTTGAAGCCTAATAGTTTCTGTGGTCAGAGTGGTCAGAATCGGAGTCAGATGGTTTAACACAGGAGTTAGTTATTAAGCGTTAAAGTGGTTGAACTAAATTGTGTCTCCATATACATTCTAACTAGTGATGTAACGAATATTCGGTTACTATTCGGTATTTGGTTTACTTTTCGCTATTCGGCCGAATAACGAATACTTAAAAACGGGAAGAAGAAATAACAAAAACACTGTAAATTAATCATTTTGGTATTTAGATTTAATGTTATCGGGTTGGCGTTGTTTGTTTATATTTATTTACTAGCTGTTACCCGCAACTTCGTCCGCGAAGGTTTTGCAAGAAAACCCAATTTACATTCAATATTTCAATAACCATAGTAATTGTCATATAACACCTACCGCTGAAGAGAATTGCCGAGAATCAAACGAACTATCTTCAATTTGATCAATTTTCTGGAACGTTTACAATCGTAATATAACGAGGATTATTTGTACTTTTTTCCTTGTTTTGTGTATATAACGTCTTTTTTTACGTAATCAATTCAAATATTTACACATTTTCCATAACGTATAGTAAAATCTTACAAATAGAATAAATCATTGTATAATAATTCATGGCATAGAAGAGAACAGACAGATTTACAGTCAATAAATTTATAATATTTAATTAAGTGCAGGCTCCTAACGCCATACATTGCTGTTGACGGGAATGTTACTCGTGATGTTAGTAAATATCAAAATTTTCATTTTAGACTTTTTCTTCTTAAATTTCTAAACATTTATTTTTTATTTACAGAAAGTAATATCACGAAAACTAAACTTAAACTTTTTACGTAGTCCGTTTAAAAATTTTCCGTTTAAATTCTTAGATTACCCTTTTACTTTGTTGGACCGGATGCATTGTCTTAATGACATTATCTATTTTTGGAGCGCATAGTTACAAGAAAAATATTATGGCCAACGAAAATATAATCATCGCCTTTCAGTGCATTTCTCCATTTGCTTGGACCGTAGGATTAGCTTGGTTGACAGTGGCTTGTGTGACAGGACACGGTGGTAAGAAAGTCCTCATTATCTAGTGTTTACAGTCGATTTTTTCATCTAAATATAGATAGGAATAAATATATATACGGCGCTTTTTCTGTTGTCCGTTTAATCTACTGTAAATTAGAATATTAGCAATTTATATTAACATTTATAATATTTTTAATTGCGTTTGTGAACTTAGTTTAAGGCTTTAGCTGAAGTAAAATACAATTCGCTAAATCATACATAGCTTATGTGCTATATTTGGGAAAATAAATACGGTAACTGAATTAATTAAAGTTGTTTAGATAATTATTAGTTTCATATCGTAAAGTGTATTTATATTGTCCAATGTATATTATATTACATGAAAAAGTTCACTTACTTTACCGATACAGTTATACTGGATATTCGCAGTTAATTAAAATGAATACTCTAAAAGTTGTACGTAGTTCAGTTAAATCTTTTGTTGTGACTAAAATAATTCGATTTTCTTTATTTTCCGAAATAATCCGTATTTTTTAAAAATTTTTATTTATTTTCCACTCGGAAAAGATTAAATAATCACTTTACCGTAAACAGTATTTTGTGTACATTTACGTTTTTTTTTTACATTACGTAACATACATTACGTTTATAAACGTACATTATGTTTTAAACGTATATATAAACGTATATATAAACGTATTATAAACGTACAGTACGTTTTTAAAGTTTAATCGTCACGTTATAAAAATGTTAACTTTTTTTTTGTTTATTTTCAGGAACCGTCAATCGTTTGTTATCTCTTCGCATTTTTGTGGTGTTAAACAGTCTGAATGTCTGGATATATCTGCTTCACGGTCTAATTATCTGTTATGGTGCTGGCAGTATGAGAAAGGCTACAGGTCTTTTACAGTTTAATATGGTAAAGTTGAAAATTTTCATGTTACGGAGTACATTTGCATATCTGACTTTAAAAATGTGGAAGGTGCACTTCGATTCCCGTGTTAATTTTAGTCATTCTTAGAACTAGGACATATAGGCATAAAGATTTGTATAAGGGTAAAAAATGGGTAAACACAGGCAAACAATATGTACAGTACTTGAAAGTTAAAAATACACAAATCTCTAATAGTCCCTAATACTGAAAGCACAAATAATTTAATTGCAACATTTATAAATTTTTTTCTTTTAACACATTCAATCTATTATTGTATAATTCTCTGTCTATTAGCATAGCATTTTCAGATAGTGTATCAAATGTTATTGCAATTAAATTATTTTCGAAAAGTAAACTCTCATAATACACTACTTCATCTTTTAGCCGCTGCTTCGATACATCACTGTATAAAGAGTTATCATCAACAGTTTTTTCGTCACAACGTGAAGAACTTGCTTCTCTTGATGACATTTTTTTAATTATAAAATAATTATTCAAAATAAATTTCACTGCACAAATACGTCTATTTGTGTCGAAATTCAGAAACGAACTGCTAAAGAGGGAGTTAAAAAGAACTCCGATAGAATAAACGCTCCTAGTGAGAATTAGATCGGTCACCGTTACTGATAACAATTAGATGGGAAAGTTGACACATAGGTGTAAAGAATGCGCCGTTATTGTCAACAAAAGTAAAAAAATATTAGACTTGGAATAGTAGAAATTAAATTAAAATAAATAAATAATAATAAATAAATAAATGAGTAAATAAATAAATACATTATAAGTATTTATGAATTAAAAAAAAGTTATACGAAAGAATCGAACTCGAGAATTCAAGCTTATAAAACAGAATCGTTACTACTCTGCCACAGGACGCTCAAATAGAAGTATGTATAATTTATATATAAAGTGCTCAAAAAACTTTGAGTTCGTTTTTCTCGATTATATTTGAATGTTGCACTTTAGTATTTTACAGGTAATACACTCACATGGTGTACTACCTCTACACCAAAGATCATCAAAATCCGTTACCCCAAAGCCAAAGGATCTCCTTATAAGCAATAATATACAAGATGAATTGATAAATTTGATGGAAAATGAAATTATAAGCAAAATTGTCGAAATAACAAAAATCGCTAAATATTTTTCGATAATCGCCGATTGTGCCCCAGACGTAAGTCAAATTCAACAGCTCTCATTAACAATAACAGTTGTCGCTTTTAACTCCATTCAAAATTCATATGAAATCGAAAAATTTTTTATTGGTTATTTTGCAGCTTATAATTCAAGTGGAGAGGGTTTGACAGAATTTATTCTGACACATTTGGAAAAGTTAGGTTTCGAGTTAAAGTGGCTTAGAGGACAAGGCTATGACAACGGAGCTAATATGAAAAGAGTTAGAAAGGGTGTACAGTACAAAATAGAATATTTGAAAAATATCCAAGGGCGTTTAATAAGCCCTGCTCGCGTCATTCTTTTAACCTAGTTGTGAATGGTGTCTTCTTCTACAGAAACAATAATTTTTTTTATTGTACATGAACTTTACACTTTTTTTCTGGATCGACAAAGCGTTGGGAAGTGCTAAAAAATGTTTCACAGTTAACTGTAAAACAATTGAGTGCTACTAGGTGGTCAAGCAGCGATTTCAACTTTGCGAAATCTATGATGCATTATTCCAAATAATAGAAGACGTCAACAGAGATGCAGAAATTAAAGTTAAAGCAAGAGGGTTAGCAAAAAATATTAAAAATTACAGTAGATCCCCTATAACACTGTAGATAATTCCGTGTTATATAAATTCCATGTTGTACCAGTGACTTAGATTTTACAAATACGTGTGCCGGGCTGTAAACGGCTCACGTATTTGTAAAATCTAAGTGAGTCGTACAACATGGAATTCATATAACACAGAATTATCTAGTGTTATAGGGGGTTTACTGTACAAATTTTATATGTGATGTAGTTCTTTGGCGTCATATTTTATTTAAACTAAATTTAGTCTAGAATCTGTAACTATAAATTTGACAGATAGTGTAAGGGTGTTATCATACAAAAAGTGAAAAGTTATAGACAATCTGGACATGATCAGATGAAAATTGCTGCTAATGATATTGCAGAGAATTTTGAATGCAGTACAGAATTTCCAGCGGAAACTGAAGTCAGAGCCAGAAGGAAAAAGCATCAATTTGACTACGAAAAAGCTGTCAACGAACCCTTAACAATAAGAGAGTAAATTTAAAATAAACTTTTTCAATTATATTCTTGACATTACCGTTAATTCTCTGAATGAACGATTCACGCTTCTGGAAACCCATAGCAAATATTTTCAGTTTTTATATGACATTTTAAAACTCAAGGACTTAGATCAGCGTTTCTCAAAGTGGGCGATAACGCCCCCTTGTGGGCACTGGAGGCTTTCAGGGGGGTAGAAGGCTCAAAGAGAATTGGGGGGCGTTAAGGAAATATAGAGGGGCGACGGCAGACAAATTCTATATATAAAAATTTGACGGAATATATATAAAATGTTGACATTTTATATATTTTTTATTTTTTATTGAAGGTCACAACTTGAATATTTCTAACACATTGACTTTTATTTTAGCTCAGCGTTTCTCAAAATTAAGCAATAATGCCCCCTTCTGGGTGATGAATAGATCTAGGGGGCGCTGGAGGCAAGGTATTGAACGGTGACCAAAGGCAAAATTGGGGCAGATAAGAGGAAACATTGCGTTTAATGGTTTCCAGATGATGAGAACAATGTACAGTAAGGGCACAAAGTGTGAGATTCATAGAAAAGTTTTCCTAAGAATATTTCCAATCCTTTTCTCACACAAGAGAAAATGGGTTAGGGGGCGTTGGGTATAACTTTATGGAACAAAGGGGGCGGTGGATCAAAAAAGTTTGAGAATCACTGACTTAGATGAAGAAACGCTAGGAAATTATTGTACTAGTCTCCAGTCAATACTTTTTTTCGAAAATGAATTAAATATACAGTAAATGCAAATGATCTTCAAAAAGAATTGCGTGATATATCCCGAATGCTAGCATATTCTATGAAACCTTCGGATGTTTTAAATAATTAGTGCCAAAATAACTTAATTACTTTTTATCCAAATACTGTTGTAGCTCTGAGAATTTTTTTAACCCTTTTTGTCTCTGTAGCTAGTGGGAAAAGAAGTTTCTCCAAATTAAAATTAATAAAACACTACTTAAGAAGTTCAATACTCCAAACAAAACTTAGAAATCTATCATTTCTATTGAATCTACATTAACTGCCACTCTAAACTACACATTCCTAATTAACGAATTTGCTACAGTTAAAGATAGAAGAGTAAAACTGTAGTAGATTAGTTGATAGTCGAGATCAATATTTTATATCAATTTATATTTTCAAAATAAAAACAGTATTCGTACATTTTGTGCAGTTTAAAAGAAATCACAATCAAAGGTTATTTAAAAAAAAAGATTTAAGGGACGGCATTTCGAAGACTTGCATCATACTGAGAAAATCTACCGCACGGCCATGCACAAGTGTCAAGGGCGAACAAAAATTTAATTTTTGTTTAATTCAATGCCACGACTTGGTGAATTTATTGACATTTAGCAAATAATTTCATTATTCATTTTTACTCCATACAGATACGCGTTTCGGGCTTTCGCTCCTCTTCAGTCTGTTACATAGATAGGTTGTATCTTGCCTATACAGTATATGTCAGGCACCTTCAATACTTCCTACTTCCCTTCCCTTCCCTACCGACATGACGACCTCCCCTGCATGCCTCGTAAATTATAAAGTTTCACTTCCAGAGTGCCGCACACAGCCTCGCCTGCGACTGTATAAACATTCTATTTTAATAGTTGTAGCCGGTTTTTATGAATTTCAATTCTTAGATTTGTGACCAAAGGGTCGGCACCTCTTTGGTGCCCTGTCAGGATGACACCACCGCGTCTCGACGGACACGGAAGCCGCGTTATTTAGGTCAAGCGAGCGGTCGCGTAACGGAGCGATCAGAGTCGGGATGTAAGGAGAGACAGCGCACCGGAAGTGAATTACTCAGTCGCTTTTTAACATAACAAATGTTTAATAGGTAATGATAGGGAATACATCTCTTACAATATGTTGATAGTTAAGTTCGATAGTAAAGTTAACTGAGCATTCGCGAGAGAGAGAGTTTACAATTCATACGCGTGGCGATAAATACCTTTTTGATATCTTGATCTGGATCCAGTCGTTAAGAAAGAAAGTTCGGGAAGGTAGTGTTAAGTCCAATAGTTCCTTCGATATTAGGCGATTCTTGATATTAAACGATTCTTGATATCAAAAGCGAAGAGGTATCCAAATGAGCACAGATATTACGTAGAAGTAATCCGATGGAAGAACTGGCGACGACTGATTCACTTTGTTGTTCTTGTCTAATGTTGAATTGTTAAAATCGCGATATTAGGTCGAAAGGTGATGAGAAAGCGTCTTTATTAGGCCTGAGAATTTAACAGATGTTTAACTCCCAGGTGTAACAGTTGATAGTTGTTGAACGAAAGTATAGCTACACTGTGATCTTATGACACCGTGGAATGAAAGTATGACTACGATGTCATCTTATAATGAAATGATATAAACACATCCGAATTCGGATCCTCACAGATTCTTGTTAATATTATTTTTGTCTGTAGTAATTTCGTAGCTTTCCTTAAATTTTCTTTTGTATCAATTTTTTACTTTGTGTACTATTTTAACTCATTCTTATCTATTTTGCAGTTGTGAGTCGTGCAATGTTCGTAAAAAACAGAATTGATTCTATTACATTTCAAATCCGGGATGTGTTCTTTTAATTTTGTTTCTAATTTTCGTTTTGTTTCTCCAATGTATACCTTTGGTGGTTCGCAAGTGCAAGGTATTTTATAAACGACTTCTGTAGTGTTGTATTTGTCCGGTTGTTTATTTATGCCAGGTTCAGCCTTCCGGATTTTTTTTGCAAGTTGTTATAAGTTGGGGCTAGTTTTATATTTATTTTATGGAAACTTTTATTTATCTGTTCAAAGAAGTCACGTATGTAGGGGAAGGATATGTATCTTACTCTGTTTTTTCTTCTTCTGTAGTGAGTTTGTTCTGCTCTCGATTTTTTTATACTCCATAATGAATATGTTTTCTTTTATGTACTGTGGAATGTTTGAATTGTATTTTAACACTCCTAATCTCGCATGGTTTTGTGTATGGCTCGAATTTAATCTTGTTTGCCTTTCTGGTTATTTTAATGTCGAGGTAATTTATTTCCGTGTTTGCCTCATTTTCTACCTCGAATTTATTATTATCGTTTAATTTGCATATTTTTTCTTCTATTTCTTCTAAATTTATTATTTCTTGGTAATATAGTATAACTATGTCATCCTCATATCGTTTATAGAACTTTATGCCTGTAATTTTTTTGATTGCTTGAACTATATCTACCATAAGAAGTTTTGCTAGCTTCGGGCCTATGACCAATCCCATGTTTATGCCTGTTTGTTGTTTTATAACTTATTGTTGACTTCTTAATAATTACTTCTGTATACGGATTCTATTAAGTCAAATTCTTTTTCTTCTGTTTCAATCTTTTTTAGTGTGCTTTCTATTACATTCCAGGTTATCATAGGGTACATGTTTACTATATCTAGGTTTGCAAGTCTGTAATTATTGCTCATTTTTCTATTTTCCATGCCGTGTATACGTTCGTCTGCGTGTTTGATGGAGTATCCCGAATAGTTATACTTTTGTAATTTTCGTTTTAAGTATTTTTCTAAATTATGTAGCACTGAATTTTTGAAGTGGACAATGGGTCTTATTTGTTCGCCTGGTTTATGTTTTTAGTTGTATGTTTAGCTTAGGGGTTCCTCTATTTTCGTTTGCTAAAATATACTGTTTATCTTCTTTTATTGTGTTCTTTAATTCAATTTGCTTATTTATTCCTTTTTTGACTTCAACATAAATGACTTGTTTTAGGTCTATTGGTAGTTCTTTAAAATACCATTTATTAACTATTTTTGATTTTTTTGTTTGGATCCATTCTTGTTTCACTGTGATAATCTGTTTTGATTTATCTGCCTTTATGATATCCATGCCATTTGCTTCAAAGTAGGTTTGTAATTTTGCTATTCTATCTCTATATTTGACGATAATAAATTCAGTTGTCAATAAATTCATCAAGTCGTGACATTGAACCAAACAAAACAAGAAGACACGGTTTCGACAAACAAATAAAAAAAATGTAATAGTTATTATAAATTGTTAACAATTTTTCATTAACAATGATCACTTATCGTATAGTAAAAATATAGTTAATACTATAAATTATTATGTTATTAATATTATTAGTTTTATTGTAATCAATGTAAAGATTCTTACTCTAACTTAACTTAACCTAACGTGAAACGAAGTTTTTGCCAGGTCATTTACCCATGAGATCGTTTATTACAGCAACATTTATATTGCCTAGGAGCCATCCAGATCTCGGGTCAGTGCCACCTATTTTAACTTACGCGAATGCCGCCACATCCTCAGCTTCCCAAGTTCCCTTCCCAAAGTTATGGCTCCGAGTGATAACCAGGGTACTAAGTGCACCACTACAAGCATTCAGATAAGCCTAACGCTTATATTGGGTGACTCTAATTTAGCAATAAAATTTAGAATATCTCCAAAATTTTTTCGCATCAATGCCAAGCCTACTTTAATTGAACAGCAAAACATTGCAATTTTTGTTGCTCGATTAAAATGCTTTCTTTATGGGCTTGCGATTTCACTCTTGAGAAGTTATTCATAATTGATTACATTTATTTTTTTTTTACAGTGGATGATATATTCCTTTGTTATGTTCTTGTCACTGATTGCTGCTCTGTTCTACTTTGTGTTTTTTGAATCCCCATTGAGAAGTCTTCTGTCCCTCGTGCTAAGAAACAGGCCATCGCAAGAAACAGTAACTTCCAATGAAAACATTACGGAAATGAAGACAGACACGAATTCAAAAAGTTTTGTTGTGTGATAAACATTGGAAATTATATTAACATTATATACGTTGATGAGATGAGACTATGTTAATTAAATAACTTTAAGTATATTTAGTATATGATTTATTATAATAATGTCACATGTCACGCTAGCGACATAACGTTCTGCTTGACTTTTATTGCTGCTTTTGTATACTTATATGATTTGTTGTAAACTTGGTTCGTACTACCTACATATGTATAAATCTTTTTATAATTTTCCTAACTGTTATGTTTTTTAATATACACAGAGACTGTAAATATAACCCAATTTAACCTCTGATGGGCAAATAAAATCTTAGGGTACTACATTCATAGGAGTTAAATAATTGTTTATCTTTGTTTATTCTAAACCCGTATCTTTTTTAATTTGTTTTTCTCCAGGTCTGTAGAGTTGCGTAAAAACGTACCGACTCCAACTCTGATTCCGACTCCGACTCCGACTCCGACCAGGGGCGGTCTTGTTACCGAAAGAGACCCAGAAATTCTGATGTCATCACGTGACCTCAGAATAAAAAATTCAATAAAAGGGCTTAAACACAAAATTTAATTAAGCCTCAAATTGGATAAACTAAATCATGTCCCCATACACATTCTAACATCTTAGGTGATAACATCTTAACGGGTTTTACTGTACTATTATAAAATGACAAAATAGCTTACTTATAGGGTAGAAACGAGTTTTATTTTATTATTATTTTTTTAATTTTAAACGCTAATAACCAGTAAAATATTTTTTAGAGATATGACACATGACCACTTTTATATCTTTACACAGTCGTCCTTTAATTAAGAACAAAAATTTAATAATAGGTAGTAGAGAGACGAAATAAGGCACTGAAAAGTTTAAGAGACGAAATAAGGCACTGTAGCTTGCGTATAAAGGGGTATTAATAGTATTAATACCCCTTTATACGCAAGCTACAGTGCCTTATTTCGTCTCTTAAACTTTACTTATTCTGAGATATTGTTTAATATCTCTGAACAGAAAATAAAGAAATTAAACAAATTAGACGCTAACACACACACTCGCGTGAATTTTTCCTTTTTTATTGACTTTATTTAGGGGTTCGGAAGATCTGCAAACGTGTAGATTTGCAGAAAAACTTGGAGGGTCAAATTTGACACGATTCCAATACTTTTCCGTTTCATATACAGTAGATCCCCTATAACGCGAAAATACGTTCCTCGTTATACAAATTTCGCGTTGTAGAAAACCTTGGGCTGTGATTGGCTCTCGTATTTGACACGTGTGAAGTTTACTGACTACGGCTGTTTGAAAGGTTTTCTTCCATAAAATTAATCGATTCTAAACTAATTCGACTTAACATTTCCAAAATACGTATATATTTTTTGGAAATAATCCGTATAAACTACGCTATAAACAAAAACTTGTAGGATTACTTACCGAGTGTGCACCATTGACATCGTCGTTGCTCAAGCTTGTTTTCGTCTCGGAGCAGCGCACGAAATGACGGCCGCGATTTCAGATGTTATTTTTCGGCGAAAACTTTGTTGAACTTTGGAGACATCATTAATATAAATAATTTTAATCGCCGTTGAATAAGAAATGTTTCTTTCACAAGAAATGTATAAAATTACAGTGCTGTATTAGACTTATCGTACCTAATTTACATACTGTACAGACGATAGTTAGCGTAAAATCTCCGTAGCGTGGCGCTAGACGGCGGAAAGTAGTTCGGCTGCTCGTCAGCGATGACGAGTTGGCGATGACGTTTTACCGCGTTTTACGCGTCCCTTTTAGCGTCTTTGTACAAATATTGACGCAATTTTTTCGCCGCGTCATAGGAATCTACGTTATTTGAACCCGCGTTATAGGGGGTCTACTGTACATTACAAGTTAAGACGTAAAAAGAAATCGGAGTCGGCGAATATTTTTACGACTCCGACTCCGATTGAAACACCAAACTCCACGACTTCGACTCCGAGTCCGACTCCGATTCCACAGCCCTGGTTTTTTCTGCTACAACGAAGGAAAACCTTGTACATTCGGGCATTACAAGTATTAGCTAAGTGCCATTCAGTATTATGCCAAAAAAGTTTAAGTGTACAAATTTTTAACTGTAAATATATGTAATTTTTAAGCAAGATTTAGCTTATATAAATTAGAACCTCCTAACAAGATATATCAGAAGAAAAGCCGACAGTAGAAGCGCGTATACCCGAAACGTGTATTGGACCAAAAGAAATTTTTGAATATAGGGTAATGTTAAAGATGCCTAGTGTCTACCTATGCATTTATTTTTAACAGAAAAAACCAATTGTTTATGATGTTAATATATAAGAAACAAATAAATTAATAGTTATATTTGCCATATAAAACAGTGATAATTACAGTATTTATTCTATATAATATATACCGTAATTACGTAATGTGACTATCGGGTATTTCTGACAAGCAGTGTTTGTCTCCTACCGTGAAATTTACCACTGCTATAATAGTGTGCAGTACATTTATTCCCAAGAACAAAAAATCCTTATCAAACTGCAATAATTTTTATACCATATTTTACATCATATTTTAACCGTCACAACGTTTATTGGAAAACGCCATACGAGTCGTAATACTGTATTTAATTAATTATTTGAGAAATGTGCGTGAAATAACAAAAAGAGACTATGTGAGAATAAACAAGTGTTGGAAAAATGTTGGATGAAGTCAACATACCAAGAAGTAAGTAAATTGACTCTACGATGATTTTGCCACATTGAGTGAACAAAAGGAGAATAACTGTTGAAGAAAGCATATATGATAAAGGTGGATGGGAATCGTGGTTAGGGAAAGCCGAGAAAGACTTGGTTTAAACAAATGAATAAATATCTGAAAAAAATGGAATGTGTTAAGTGAAAATGGGAATGTGAAGAAGGGTGCTTGAAAAGGCACGAGTGTGTTCGAAACAAAAGTGTGCCTGCACATGAAGGTGTGAAAAAGTTAATGAACAGATGCTTCATAGAAATGTGATCTCATTTTGCCAGTCGCTCATTTTTTTGGATTATAAGCGTAAAAATATACATGCGTGTACTGTACGTTAAAGTATGTAATTCTCCATCGAAGCTATCGAAGCGAAGAAGTAGTTAATTTATCTATAGACCTTCTGATAGTCTATAGTATAAGATATGAAAAATTAATAAATATAATGCTTAAACATGTGAATTTCCAAATGAAATGTCAATGTAAGAATAATGAGTAATCTGTTAACGAACAGTTAGGATAGCGAACAAATCGGATAACGAACACTTTCGCGAAAGTTTTTTATGATCGGACGGAAAATTACTGATACAGATTGATTTTCCCCTTGTTTTCAGGTAACAGTTTAAAACCTTTCAAAGCGCGCGAGACGTCAACAACGACGATCAACCCGTTATATTCTGATTGGATAGTATTCCTCGGAACTTTGAAACTCTCCCTTGCAATTCCAGTCTTATTTCTTTTTTACAGACACACTTTTTTCATAGTATTCACGAGTCTGTCAGTCGGGCAACCGTTAAGCTTCTCGTCGGTTTTTATTTTCAAAAGTATAACAGAAAAAGTAGAAAGTGGACAGAAGATGTCTCAGTTTGCTGGGCAGTTTAGCTTGAACAGTTCTACAGTAAGTCGCAGTTTAATTTTTTCTTATGACCAAACAAACTTCAGAGGTCGATAAATATTTATTTTTAAGAAAATTACTTTATAGAAAACGAGCACTTACCGAGTTGATTTCCTGTCAAACGTTAAATCTTTTCCCTTCTGTATCGAACGTTAATTGACCTAATCAACAAATTCCGTTTGTTTTGTGTTATTAGAGAGGTTGCGGCCGACGTTTTCAACGCGAAACGTGTACGTCGGACGTTCATCGCCGCTTTTCTGTGAGCCTAGAAGTTTGCCAATGACGTTTGGAACGTCTGTGGAATCATGCTCGAGGTTACAAACGCCATTGTCAAACTTCTAGACTCACAAGAAGGCGGCGCTGAACGTCCGACGTACACGTTTTCGCGTTGAGAACGTCGGCCGCAACCTCTCTATTGATAAACATTGCACGTAACGTTAAGTGCTTAAATAAAATCAGATGATACTAAGTAACTTGTGTTAATCAATTACCTAAAATCATATTTAAAAGTTTCAAAAATGATTTATTTAATTTTAAAATTTCCATCAATTTACTCAAAATGTAAAATAAATGGAAAATGTAGAATGTGTGTATCAGTTTTCATTTTTTCAACAGCATCAGTTTTATTTTAGTAAAGGATTGTTAAATTTAAGCGATTAATAATAAAAACAACGAACAGACATTTATTGTGACGTCGTCGCAATGTCGGCTGTAACTTTTTTTTATCATGTTTCTTAATTTATTTAATTTAAAATATATGCTCTCCACATCAAATTAGTAGTGGCTTGCACCCGTACGTCATAATTTTCCTTTAGTAATTGAGTCGTGACGGTCATCTATTTGAGTTTTGAGTCATTTTAGATGAAAAGATTTGAATTGAAATAACGTCACTTCTGATTCATACCAAAAGTTCACGTCCTGTTTTTAAGCATTCCGTGTTTTTTTTTTTTTTTTTTTTTT
>NW_019385487.1:125691-128202 GCF_000671375.1 Centruroides sculpturatus | reverse complement strand
GTGCTGTATTAGACTTACGGTACCTAATTTACATACTGTACAGACGATAGTAAACTCAACTTACCCGCCTAAACTCTCCGTAGCGTAGCGCTGGACGGCGGAAAGTAGTTCGGCTGCTCGTCCGCGATGACAAGTTGGCGATGACGTTTTACCTCGTTTTACGCGTCCCTTTTAGCGTCTTTATACGAATACTGTCGCAATTTTTTCGCCTCGTTATAGGAACCCGCGTTATAAGAGGTCTACTGTAAATGGAAATTGTAATTCGCTTCTCTTATGTAATACAGATAAATAGACTGCAGTGTTTCGTCACTCGACAGTATAATACGTTGATTATCTCGACGTCAGTGCATTCATTTTTTACTTAATTTAATGGAAATTTAATAATTAGTTGAGTTAATATGGGGTTTATCAAGAATAGAACGTATTAATAATCTACCGGATAAAAATGTGTTTAGAATTAATTACTTTATCCGGCTGCGCTTGAGGATATAGATAAAGTAGTTAAAGGGGAAAGCTTTCTTAATATTAATTTTTCAAGTATTAATTACAGTAGACCCCCTATAATTACGGTCCCTATAATTATGATTCCTATAAAACTGCGAAAAAATTGCGACGGCATCTGTAAAAAAAAAAATAAAAAACTTCTATAATTACGTAAAACGTCATTGGGCAGCCAAACTAATTTCCTCTGCCCTGCGCCACGCTACGGAGTGGCTAAATTGAGTTTGCTATCGTCTGTACAGTATTATATATAAATTATATATAAATTAGGTNTTTGTTTTAATTACTCCATCGCTGGAAATTGAAAAGAAAAAACGAAACTAATTATAAAATTTGTTTTTTTGTAAATATTTATGCAAATTATTAAAAAAAATAAATGGAATTAAATGAAAACTGGAATCAGAATTTGAAAAAGTACAGTAGACCCCCCTATAACGCGGAGATACGTTCCTCGTTATACGAATTTCGCGTTCTAGGAATCCTTAAATACAGGAGGAAATCGCAGCCTGACAAGTGTGAAGTTTTCGGACTACGGCTGTTTGAAAGGTATTCTTCCATAAAATTAATCGATTCTAGAATAACTCGACTTAACATTTCCAAAATTTTTTGAGAATAATCCGTATAAACTATGCTATAAATAAAAAATTGTAGGATTACTTACCGAGTGTGCACCGTTTGACGTCGCCATTGCTTAATCTTGTGTTCGTCGCGGAGCAGCGCACCAAATGGCTGCCACGATTTCTGATGTTATTTTTCTGCGATAAATTCGTTGAACTTTCGAGACGTCATTAATCGAAACAATTTTTATGACCGTTGAATAAAAAATGTTTCTTTCACAAGAAATGTATAAAATTAGTGCTGTATTAGACTTACGGTACCTAATTTACATACTGTACAGACGATAGTAAACTCAACTTACTCGCCTAAACTCTCCGTAGCGTGGCGCTGGACGGCGGAAAGTATATATATAATTATAATAAAGTTACAATAAATTAAGTTAATATATAACTATATATACAGTACCTAATTTATATATAATTTTTATATAATACTATACAGACGAAAGTAAACGCAACTTACCCGCCTAAACTCTCCGTAGCGTAGCGCTGGATGGCGGAAAGTAGTTCGGCTGCTCGTCCGCGATGACGAGCTGGTGATGACGTTTTACCTCGTTTTACGCGTCCCTTTTAGCGTCTTTATACGAATACTGTCGCAATTTTTTCGCCTCGTTATAGGAATATACGTTATAGGAACCCGCGTTATAGGAGGTCTACTGTAAATGGAAATTGTAATTCGCTTCTCTTATGTAATACAGATAAATAGACTGCGGTGTTTCGTCACTCGACAGTATAATACGTTGATTATCTCGACGTCGGTGCATTCATTTTTACTTAATTCAATGGAAATTTAACAATTAGTTGAGTTAATATGGGGTTTATCAAGAATAGAACGTATTAATAATCTACCGTATAAAAATGTGTTTAGAATTAATTACTTTATCCGGCTGCGCTTGAGGATATAGATAAAGTAGTTAAAGGGGAAAACTTTCTTAATATTAATTTTTCAAGTATTAATTACAGTAGACCCCCCTATAATTACGGTCCCTATAATTACAATTACTATAAAACTGCGAAAAAATTGCGACGGTATCTGTAAAAAAAATAAAAAACTTCTATAATTACGTAAAACGTCATCGGGCAGCCGAACTACTTTCCTCTGCCCTGCGCTACACTACGGAGTGGCTAAATTGAGTTTGCTATCGTCTGTACAGTATTATATATAAATTATATATAAATTAGTACTGTATATATAATTATATATTAACTTAATTTATTGTAACTTTATTATAATTATATATATACTTTCCGCCGTCCAGCGCCACGCTACAGAGAGTTTAGGCGAGTAAGTTGAGTTTACTGTCGTCTGTATAGTATGTAAATTAGGTACCGTAAGTCTAATACAGCACTAATTTTATACATTTCTTGTGAAAGAAACATTTCTTATTCAACG
>NW_019385487.1:119032-124762 GCF_000671375.1 Centruroides sculpturatus | reverse complement strand
AGTTCCCCCATGTTCAAGTAACGGCAAGCGGGAAGACCACAAGACAACTTCAGAAAACGTAGACGTTCATAAGAGGAAAGAAAATAAGGTCTGCAGTCATTAAGAATTTCAAGACGGTGAATCATCCGAGACCACGTGGCAGAAAACTCCCGGGTATTTTCTCCTTTATTCTACTACTATCCCTATCTATATTTTATTTCTCCTTCCTTAGTTTGTAAGTAGGTTAAGTTTAGCTATAAGTCGTGTGTCGGTTGCCACAATAGAGGCTTGTTTGTGTAGACGATTATTGTATGTATACGAACCCAATAGTCTGTAAGTTGGAATCATTTTAAAGAACCTGTGTTTGATGAATAAAAAAAATTTTGTATTTTTACTCGTTTTATATGTTTCCTGTCTGCAATAATATATTGCCCTCAAACGAAACTTCACAATAGGACGAGTAAACAATTCTTGTATAATATTAAAAAATTAACTGTTACTTTGGTAGCATAATTTACAACTAAATTTAATAAATGAGATGCACGAGGTACAGAAAAAACTCTAGAATTTATTTTCCTTAAATTTACGATTTATGTATCCGTTTGTCATAAAAATTTGTCTTTCCACTTTTTTCCCGAGACTACAAATATTCGAGTACGAAGCAACCGGTTTCGACTTATTTCTACTTAAGAAGTAGTTAAATAATTAAGCGATTAGGAAATTGGGGACGTAAACAAAACCCTGACGAAAGTGCCGAAATTTTACTTAAATAAAAGCTTAACCGAACCAATTTATAGCCGAGTACAGTGGGACTGATTTCTTCAAAATATTAGATGTAGTAAAGACAGATATTTTTACAGTTCGACGAGAGTGACGGAAAAGTTGTAAATTTCCGTGGACAACACCTGGTCCTAAAACGAATTAGTTAGAAAACAAATGACAATTAAGTTTAACAAATTTAGATTTTTACAGCTATGATAAAAGACGTTTAAAATTTACAACAAACCTGTCACGTCCTGCGAGATATACTAGTAATGCGACAAAAGAGGAATTTGACATTAACTGGTATCGGAACCCTCGGGATTTGGCATTCTGTGTGCATGCACACATTGCACACCTAGCAGGACTGTCTCTGATTCCACTCGTAGAGAGCAATTTGACTAAGTGATTAAGATTTAAACAGTAAACAATATTTTATGTTATTTTTACGTACGTTTCTTTACAAAGCTATATTTAATTATATTTTTCTTTAAAAGTATATTAATACAATTAAAAAATATTTTGTACCAGGTATGTATAATTGTATATCCACTACACATTTTATTTCACCGAGTAAGTTTTTATAATTTTATTTTTAATTTTATCCCTTATTCGGTGTTAGCGATTCAGAATGTAATTGCAAGATTGAAAACTTATTTTAAAAAAGTTTTGGCTTAAAATCATATAATGAAAAAGGAAACCTTATTAAATAATTATGATATTCCGAGATAACTCGGGCAAGTTCCTTAGCGTTACATAAAACTCGGGCTTTTGGATCCTCTAAAAAAAGTTTTTTGGATGTTTTTTGTCTGCAAATTTTTTCAAAAATTTTTACCCGCGTGAAAAAATTTTATCGCGATTTTAATTTACCTTTAATGACGCACGATTAACGCTTAATTGTTTTTCAATGCGATTTTTTTTAATCAAATTTAATTCATCGTTCTAAAGTTGTAGTGCACGGATTTTACTTCGGAAAAGTTATTTAAAGCTAGTTTCTGATGTGAAAAACGATCTAATAGTTTTTTAATTTTAAGAGGCAAATAATGCTGATGTTCTGTTACACAAAACAGTACTTGTTAGTTAACACTTCTTGAAACTGACGATTCTCGTGATCGATCTCGCGTTTAAAGCCCAGAGCCATACTGTTCACTCTGCAAAACAATGTCTCGTTGTGCCGAAAATTCTGAGGCCCGCAATGAATCTTGTTTGAGATAAGGCAAGCTAGACTACCACGTGCTTTGTCCTGTATCCACTCTGACCAAAGACTAAAGAGTCGGGGACAGAAGACTATTACGCACACGTGACAAATGGCCAGGCAGGTCTTAATTCGTTCGACCCGTCCGGGCGTCTTCACCATTTCTCAGAATTTGTGAGTCAGATCGTCAACATGCCAAGTGCAGGACACTATTCCATCATAAATGTGGTTACCATTCTTACCTAAATTATATTTATGGCCCGTCAGTTTTACCCCCGTGTTTAGAAATGAATCACAAGTGATTAACACGGTGCAGTGAAAAATCTGAATATTTTAAATGTACAGTAGAGCTTCGATTATCCGAAAGTCAAACATCCGAAAGAATTCCAGTCGGCAAATTTAAATTTTCGCCAGTGCTGTGGCGCTGCAATTTTTGGCTATATCTTGGGCTACTCAAGTATTTTACGTTTTTGATACTAAATTAACTTCTGAAGTATAATTTTTTATTGTTTTTATATTTTTCAATATATTTATTTTGTTCGTACAAAATAAAAAAATAATTTTTAACGATACAATAGTCTTCGTTAGGCTTAACATCGACGAATATTCAACGCGAAGCGACATGCAACGGAGAAAAATGTCAAGATGTGATAAATTAATATATTTTTTCCGAACAACCCCAGTCCCCAATTGATTCGGTTAATCGAGGCTCTACTGTATAATTATTAAAATTGCGATATCTCGTTTCAAATTGGCGATAGAATCAATCTGTTTTTTGTTTTCTGTCACAAATAGATTACAGTTTACGACTGTTAAATTTCAAAAAAAAATAATAATGAAAAATAAGAATTTTATTTTAAATTTACGAAAAAAAATGTAAAAATAAAAGTTCCAATTAATTTACTACTTAAATAACCTAAATACAGTATATCTGTGTGACAATGCCGAAGGGCCCCCTCTATGCTTTGGCACCGCAGGACCGAAGGGTCGACATTGCGTCGGCGAAGACGGCAATGTCTTCGCCAATGACAAATTTATCAGGATTGACACTACTGTGTTTTCTGGGTAGACACAGAGACTGTTACGTTCGAATTTATCCGCGAGCAGTCGTGTATGTGGACTCTAGTTACAAGATGGAGATGTAAAGAGAGAATCATTATTACACTATAAATTGTCTATACATAATGCCAATTTATTGTTCTCTTTAAGCTATATACAATCGATTCAGTTAACATATCTACTTCTTTCCCGATTACCTGTATTTATGAGAGAGAGTTCACATGTATTTCGCGCGAGGATAAATACCTTGATATAAGTTGGCAAATAGTCGTTTAGTCCTCGAATCTCTATGTGGAACAAAGTTCTTTCGAACGTAGATATTTCTTTAGACGGCGATTAGAATACTTCCTGGTTGCGGCTAATCCGTTCACGTAAATCCACAGTTCACACCAAACTCCAGAGACTGACTCTTAGGCATCGACCCCTCTTTTTTATTAATGGGGTATCGTTGGGGTTTTTCCACTGCCTTATTAGAACTGTTTTTTCACCACTGAAAAATAGAGTCAGTGGTGAAAAAAGTTTTGTCTTTTCGTAGATTCCGGGTGATACATTCGATGTATCATCCTCAACACGAAATTAAGTTCGTGGGAAAAATGTTTTATGTTCTTTTTAAATGTTGGGTTGTTGTTTATTTCTCTAAACTGTTCCTCTTACGAGAAAAAAAAACATATTTAACAATTTATTCCAATAAATTCGGCTTTCACATCTGTTTTCTTTCAAACAAAAAAACCGCAGCTTTCTAGCTACACCGAATCATTTTAACAACCCTCTTTGTCGACAAGAAGTTTATGGCTTGACGCGGTTTGTAATAATTATTAAATCCAAAATATTTTAATGCAAACGGCTTCCTTTTAGTCGTAATGACTCTATTCCAACTACAGTATTAAATTTCTTGGTCCAATTTAATAATAAATTTGATGCGAAAATTTTTTTTTTTATTCTTTGTCTATGGAGAGATATTGTTGTAATTTATTGGTTGTTATAGCTTTTTGTACATTTCTTTTTGAACTCTGGTTAGTTTTTTTCTAGTTTGAATGACATTAGGTTGACAAATAAGCGTCTTTTCAGAAAAGATTGATTCAAACTCGACTATACCAATCAGAATCTAGAATGTAAACAAATGCTAAAAAATCGTTATTTTATGGTTTTTCAGCGCTATTTTCACTTATTTTTGTTATTTGACGCTATTTAAACGAATAAGCAAGTTTTCCAAAGCATAAAATTGAAGATTTCCTGTCAAAATAGAAACTTCCAGATAATATCGGAAATGACGTTCTAACATCATTTTATTCTATTTGATTCTTCAAAAAATCGTTATAATACTATGTATTAGACTTAAAATATTCGGTATCTAAACCAGAAAGTGTTAGCTAGAAATAAACTTATTTATAGAACAACCCCCATTTCTCACCTCAGGGAAAGTCCTAAAACAGTTGGGTACTAATGACTTTGGGAAAAAGTTCTACACTTACAAACTTCGAAAGAAGAGATTTCGCCTGTACCGTCCGCGAGCCACATAAACATTGATAGGGGGCCGTATGTGGCCCGCAAGCCGCAGGTTTTGCACCCGATTTAAAAAAATAAATTGGATAAAGTGTTGTCGCGGAGAGAGAGAGAGTTCGCATAAAGTTCGCGTGGTGATAAATACCTTTGGTAATAGATATCCCGGTCGGGTCGTGTTGAATCCGAGAACAAGGTAATAGTTCTTCTTATGGGCTTTTCCAGGATGTATCCAGAGGTTAAATATCCAGTCAAAATGTCCCTTTTGATTTATCTATCGTGCACTAACACACACACAAAAAAGGTTATCCTATGGGAGACTATTAAATGGACAACGACTTCTTTCCTCTCCGAGGACAAAAATGGCGACTGCTTCTTTTCGGCCGTCACTGGTGATATTCACGGACGATTTCGGCCGTGCAGAGGTTAATAGTTCACGAGAAAGCGTCAGGTGGCCTTCGAGAAAATGTCATGGGAGACTTTCTCAGGTAGCTAAAAACAACAATTGTTGTGAAAATCGCGCAATGTTACTATTAAAAACTAGTTCTAATATAGGAATTTCTGCTATCTCACATTGATGTTCCGACAGAAACTTTTGCACTTGTGAATTTCTACAGAATAATTGTATTTTTGTCTGTGTGAATTTTTTGTGTGTAAATTTAATTGTTTTCTCATTAACATAATGGAAACATTTTTTAAATTGTTTTATTTATATGCTTAATAATACAAAATACGTTTTTAAACTAAGTTTTCAAAGTAAACCATAATGTAATCATTTGACAAGATATGGTCAAACATATAATTATAACAACAATCACTTGACCATTTATCGGTCAGTCTAAAAATGTACGATTTTTATAAAACATTCCATTCACAGATGGTACTACACTACATTATTTTTAATAATTTTTCGAAGCAAGAAATTTCTTTGTCAAAAAAGTGTTTGAGTTTGTTTTGATCAAAATGTACAAAACAAAAGGGCCATTTGTCAAGAGTTACTCGCGGAAATGAATTATATAATCGAAAGATATAGTCCTTGCATTCTTTGAAAATGGGTAAGATTGACTATAACGTAATAATCTTAATTTACGCTATCGTTACTTTTGGCCTGAGCAACGCCGGGCCTATCTGATAGTAAATTTTAAAATGATATTTTATAATATTTTAGAATATATAACATATATAAAATATTTAAAATAATAATTATAATAAATAATTATATAAATATATAAAATTAT